>NW_028301542.1:260000-405000 GCF_042242905.1 Orbicella faveolata | reverse complement strand
ATGTGAAGCTTGAATAAAATATACAACACGAGGAAACAAATCGACCGGTCTGTTCTAAAGTAACTGTTTCCATCGTCTTCCATAATTTTCAGGGTCTAAAATTAGCTAGGCCCCTTTTTCGAAAACTAAACCTAGTTATTTTTGTGCTCTAGGTAACCTGTTAAGAGATGTTTACGTTCAGCACGATTAAATTGAGATGTATGAAAACCTGTTCGAATGAGGTAGACCCAAAAGTACCCATGTCCCGTCGAGAAGTTGCTCAGTATAGGAAGAGGTTTTTAAATCCCAGAAAGCGACCATTAATACAATATCGGAACCTTACGATAGATTCTTAATTTTGTAGCAATGTGTAAAACGTTCGCGGTGAGTTTGGATCTATAGTATCAAGAGGTCGTTCAATTCGCCATGTTGGCTTCCATCAAAGCTAATTGAAACCGAACATCTACAACAATTTCCAATTTCCGTGGCTACTTAAACTCCCTATCAAATTGAATTGAATTATCGTTCGCTCAATTAAGACAACATTACTACTTGTAGCTCCTTCTTGAACAGTTCTCGGCTAGAAAGTATAACAAAGGCACATAATTTCCTGAATTTGCCGTCGAATCACTTTTTGTAGCTACTACAAATCTTCTGAGCAAACAATAGAAATACTGACGCCAATGTGAAGTACTGAGGACTCATACCAAAGCTTGTATATCCCCCAAACTGTGTTCAAACTGCCGAGTGTAACGCACTTTTAAATTCCTTTGGATTCCTAACAAAACCCACCCAAAAGAAACAAAATTACCAGGACAATATGCATATTATCCCAACAAAAAGTAAACAACTGCCGTTGTGACATCTTCATTTCATTTCAAATAATACTTTATTTATACTGAAATAATAAAACTTAAAGTGCACCTAACCCCAAAATTTTTTTTCGCTAGAACGAATCTAGTTATTATTTGAAATAGTTCTGCGAAAAAATTTTTGGATTCCGTTAAATCCTCGATTTTCTGTGTCACGACGAAATCTCGAAAATAGCTCCAAAACACCGCCATTTTGTTTCACGACCGAGTTTGAGGAGAATGGGTCCAGCGGCTCTTGTGACGTCTACCCAGGAAGGTTGGATATCTCACTTCCTCTCATCTCCTTCAGGATGGTGCAATACACATTCGAAAAGTGCGCAGAAACGCCTTCCAGAGGTGCTATCGGCTGTTGCAGCAATATTCCAGATTTAAAGAAAGGTATACTGTACAAGTTACTGGCGATGATCGGCTAATGGTGCAATAAAGACGTAAACGATGGTTGATTTTGTCGAACCGAAACAAGCGAATTGAATCTGTGAGAACCATTGAAGAACTGTCACTGGAATTTGTTCCGCAGACTTTCGAACGCTGTTTTCATAAATTTTCTGCTTAAAACTAACCAGCAATTTGTAGAAATACCACCGACAGCCTATATCTTCCAATCCCACAGTATTTATAACATAACCGGCAAAGTTGTGTGATCCAGTCATGATCAAGAAGCGTTATACTGATACGTAAATAGATCGCAACTGTACGCCGCTAACCAACACTTATTTCTCTTTCGATTTAGATGAAAGTCGAAGATTAATCCTCTAGAATTACATGATAACAAAATTGTTAGACTCACAGAGTTTTTCGAAGGTTTGGAAATCAGCAGTGTGACAAAGATTCCGTGCAATAGCGTCGAAAATATGACCGCGTAACATTATCTGCGGACCGCTTAGGGAACACATCCTTTTCGCTTATCCGACGAATTTCACTGCAAACTTTGAGAACAATTTACATTGGTTATTTGGAGTTATGACTTAAAACGTGTGACAATGTGAAATCGGTAATTGTATGAAATGTTTCCTTCCGCCTTGCTTCCCGCAGCTTCAAAAATACAGGTCCAAACAATACGATTTTCAATCGATCGAAGCCAATGTTTTGGAGGTCATCAAGTCTCGAAAACTGCAACACGTACGTCGCTCTTATAAACATGAAGCATTCAACTGAAAGTAAAACACAAACTGGATTTAACAGAACCTTGACAAAATACATTCTCGGTAAGGACAAATGTAAACGGGCTATAAACACGCGTGGGAATCTTATGTTTAGTTGACGAAATTACCGTCCAAAGCAGTCCTTGAGTTTTCTTTCCTGCTGTTCGTTTCCCTGCTCCTCCACTTCGTATCTAGCTTTCCATTCCTAATATACAAGCAGCTCGTCCGCAAAGACGTCTTCCCCGTCGTCGCTTGAAATATTGCAAATTGCTCTCAAAGCTCTAAGCAGTGAGTTCACAGTTGTCGAACGTGCTCGATCAAAGTTTATTTCGGAGCCTTCCGAATCGAAACTTAACTCTGACTCCAGTGACGAAAAAGAAATGATTCTGAGACAAAACTTGGACGTTTTAGTCCCAAAATACATCGGAACGATTAGTTTTGCATTCTATTTTCTCGAGCAAATACAGTGAGTTGACTGAGGCGCTATTGTGTTTGGTTCCTGGGTAGACGTCATCAGGTACCGCCGCCCCAGACTCCCTAAAACGCGGTCGTGAAACACTTAATCGCGACTTTGAAAGGGCATAGAAAATCGAGGATTCAACCAAATTCAAAAATTTCTTCGCCCAAATGCTTCAAATAAAGTCTAGATTTGTTTTAGCAAAAAAAAAATTTGGGGGTTAGGTGCACTTTAATTATATTGTTACTTGTTCGTGTATGTTTATTTTCATCAAACTATAGAAGAATTTACATTGCCAAGACCCTATGTTATGAAAAAGTATAAGGAACCATCTGAGAAGCAAAACCTAAAAAAACACTATAACATTTTGTATGCATTTACTTTATATCTAGATGCTGCTTTGTTATGAAAAAGCATAACCATTTGAGAAGCAAAGTCTTTAAAAAACACTATAACATTTTTGTTTGCAAACTTTATAACTAGATGCCACTGATTTGATTTTGCAATGCATATGTCATCCGCTTTTCGACGTTTAGCATAACAACAAAACTGCCTCAGGGCCCTCTGGCACAAAACACGACAAACAAGCAACCAAATTAAAAATGTGCAAGAGCTTTGGATCCTGCTTTGGACCCTAGTCTAGGTACAAATTCGTTGTCTTCCAAATATATCATCTCGACTACAGTAAATTTTCACTATCGTGATCTCCGAGTCTGCCTGTCTTAAATTGTTATCTCAAACAGAAATTTACGACTCTTGGGTGTTCTTGTTCAGTCATCTATGACTGAATATTTTTGAAATCCCACTTCTTTAAGTTTGTTTTCCTTTAAATGTTGGTAGTAGTGCGAGGCTACTATTTAAAAAGGCTATAGGCTTGGATTCACCTTGGCTAGATTTCCCAAGAACTAGATAAATTGATCCATCTACCGGCTGTAGTTATCAAACAAGGAAAACTACAGCATGCTGTTCACGATATCAAATTAATTTAGAAATCATGAAATGGACCAGAACAGGATAAACTGACACTGACTTATAAAGACACTTGGTCATTCCAAGTTTTAAGAGCTACTGCAAGTGTTCAATATAAAAAAAGAATAACGTAAAGATCTTAACGTAACGACCCTTCGAAAACAGAGAAATACCATGATTTCATGCTTCTTCTTGAAATCGACGAGAAGCAACCCAGCGAAAGTAATCGCCCTCCTCCAAAAGTACGGGGAGACTCAAAAATGCAGCAGAATCTAAAGCTTAGGCCGGAAAGTAACAGTATAAGTTTTAACGTACAATCTAGCATGCCTTTGTTCTGAATTAAGGTCTTGAAACATCTCGTGTTGTTGACAAATGTTAATACACAAAATATTTGCCTCGGGCTCAAAATAGCGTTTTGTGCGAATGATCAGTTGAATTCGAGTTTTCGATTGCCAATGTTGAAGTTTCTTCTTTTTTAAATTGACTAAGTTAAAATACACTAGAGCCTGAATACTTCATAAATATAACAAAACCCATAAATCCAAAGAACAATTTTAGGCTTGGCCAGCCTGTGAAGCGTGTACTGACACAACAAGAGGGTACTAATCGATCGGTCTGTCTTACGGTTGATTGTTTTCATCGTCTTCCATAATTTTGGTCCCTACCACTATATTTCCAAAACTTAACGTAGTTATTTCTGTGCTCTATCTTACCTGTTGTGGACATGTTTATATTTGACACGATTGAATTGAGATGTATCATCCCATGAAAACCTGTTCGAATGAGGTAGACCCAAAAGTACCCACGTCCTGTCGAGAAGTAGCTCAGTACAGAGACAGGTGTTTGAATCCATGAAAATAACTAGGAGTGTAATAATGTCGGAATTTAACAATAGATCCTTAATTTTTTAAGCAATTTGTAAAAACGTGGCTTCGATCAAAACTGATCAAAACCGACCATCTACGACAATTTCCACAGAAAAACAATCATAGGTATCCAGTAGAAAACAGGGTGGTCTGAAAACATCCATTTCGTAAATAGAAAGATTTCCAATGTATGCCTACGGTTCTAAATTCAGACCAATTGGTGACTTATTCTGACTGTCATTTCTTAATATTCCTTGCTCAATTCAGAGCAGCACAACACTCTAACTAGTTCCGTCTTTCTAGAGAGTAAAACAGACTTGTTCCGTTTCCGTCTTTAGAAAGTACAACAAATGCACTTAATATCGTACATTTGTGGTCGATTCGCTGTTCAGCAGAAAAGTATACTCTGGCGGTTTTTCAGTTAGGTTGAGCCAATGTGGAGTACATTCACATTTGTCTAGTGGTCAGACAGTTAAGGTATTTTCGTCATTTTCGTGTGGTTGCCTGAAATAATAAATTTAACTCTCGGTTTCACGCGGGTTTTTCGTGCTATTGTTATACACATCTCGAGCATGTTCTGTATTTGTATAGTCCATTACACGTCACAACGTTCTGCTCGCCGGCTACAGAATGGAGGTAGAAACAATTATTCCTTTCTTAAGATCTAGCATCTCGTAAAGAATTTGTTACGTACTGTTATAGGATCGGTCATGATGATAATCGTCCTACTAGTAGGGCGGTTTCGGTTTTGAAGAAAACCAAAACTGGTTGTGGATTCGAAGGAACAAAAATATGGCGGTTTGAGTCCCTCTGAAGACGAGGCCGACCCAAAACAACGGGAGGATAATGATTTAGGAAGAAAGGCGCGCAGATGGGTGGCAGTCAGGGGCGACTGCAAGTCAGAGCTGTAGCAATAAATTGAATTGGGTGGAAAGAGAATGTAAAGCCTTATGTGCCTTATGGCACGGAGAGATATAGCTATACATATAGGTAGGTAATGGCTTTGACATGAATCGTTTGCTTGTTGAATATCGTGTGTGCTTGCTCGATAGTTCTAACCTGAATAAAGGGAGCTAGAAATCCTTAGACAAGTCTCCTCTGCATATCCTTCTCCCAATCCGGCGGCGTTAAAACTAGAGTTTAATCGAGATCCAAGGTTCAGACAAGACACATCTGAGAAATGCCGGCTGACACATCTGAGAAATGCTGACAATAGATATTGTGTCGTCATATCTCTTCAGACCCCTTATTGGCTTGTTTATGGATTTGTTTTCCTTCACCGAAGCATTTCGCGAGAGTTCTACATTTATTTTATCACGACAACTGTGTAATCTTCAGTGTGCCCCGGCTTATTCCCTTTATGCGCGAAAAGCCAAATATTCGGGCCCGAATTCGCTCGAATACGGATCGGCGCACGCCGCGTATGCCGCAATGTTCTGACGTATTCGATTGCGGCTGACTCGAAATACACCTGGAATATTCTAGAGGAATCCGGCCTGTTTTTCCGTATTCAAATTTTATACTCGTGAATGACTCGAAGTGTTCGATAAATCATACGGGCCACGTTTTGGTAGATTAATAGGGAGCTTACGAATCGACGACTTTTGCACGACGCCGCCGTTAGATTGCGTGACATGCTCACTGCGCATGCGTTTCTGAGCACTTCCCAGCTTCGCGCCAAAGTCGACGACGTTGGTGAGAGCGATTTGCCGGCGTCTTGGAAACAGGAGGCCGTGAGGTTAGTTTTCAAAGTTTTCTCTCGATACTTCGGGTATTTTTGCCAGATAATTTAAGTATCACATTAGGGGCATGTCCTTGATGTTTGATTTTAATTTTATCTGCCTGTTTTCGTTCAAGAAACGACCTTCTACAGTGCCATGGCGAACGCTATGAGTTCAACCAACACTGAAAGCGGTCAAAGCACGACACGGTGTGAATGAAAAGCAAATTGCTGTATGAAAAATCTTTCATTTTAATCACGCTTCACTGAAATATAAGACATTTTTTGGTGTACAATGAATTTGAAAGGACTAAAAGGTTTTAGCATTCGTGTCGACAGTTAGAAACAAGGACTAGACAGCTCAACTAGAGAGCTAGGCGATTTTTTCCTCTGTTGTTTTGAGTGGTCTTATAGCCAGCCTAATCTTTTAGAACCCAAATTTTTCTCGACGTACAGCTGCGCTTTCTTTTCTGCCATGCTAGCACATTTTGTTGGTCTGTCTTGAGTATTTTTTTTCTCGAGCTCCTGAGACAATAAAAATTTGACGGTCGCGCATAAACGTCGTCGTCTTTACTGCGAATCGTAAATTCAAATTTCTACAGGACGACGACGCGAGACTATAAGGTGACCCAACGGCGCCGTCGTCCGAAAGTCGTCGATTCGTAAGCTCCCTAATGTTGCATTAGATGTTCTTCGAAGATATAGTGATCATGTATGACTCGAACATTTTTTAATACTCTCAGTTGTTCGAGAGTTTGCGACTGGAACACGAGATGCACGACGCCATTTCTGACGTAAACGTCTTCGAATACTATTGAATACGTCAAGTATGCTCTAATTTTCGAGAATCGCACGCTATGAATACGAAAGTTATGTCACATTTTTCACAGCCAATAATGTCTTGCGTCGTCAAGAACGGGCTTTATGTAGGTAATATACACTACCGCGTACTTCAGTCAGACAACACGCTAGTGTTCGAAGCGTACGACTGGAACACGAGACTCATGCGAAGTATGAAACGTGTTCATGTTTGAATACGGAGGCATACGTGAGGTTTTAAGGTATCCTAAACCACACACTTGAACTGTTCTGTGGTGTTCGACTGGAACACGAGACTAATGCGAAGTATGAAACGTGTTCATGTTTGAATAATGAGGCATACGTGAGGTTTTAAGGTATTCTAAACGACAAAATTCAAGAGTTCTGTGGTGTTCGACTGGGACACGACACTCATGCGAAGTATGAAACGTGTTCATGTTTGAAGACTGAGGCATATGTGAGGTTTTAAGGTATTCAAAACGACACACTATAACATTTTTGTTTGCAAACTTTATAACTAGATGCCATTGATTTGATTTTGCAATGCATATGTCATCCGCTTTTCGACGTTTAGCATAACAACAAAACTGCCTCAGGGCCCTCTGGCACAAAACACGACAAACAAGCAACCAAATTAAAAATGTGCAAAAGCTTTGGATCCTGCTTTGGACTCTAGTCTAGGTACAAATTCGTTGTCTTCCAAATATATCATCTCGACTACAGTAAATTTTCACTATCGTGATCTCTGCCTGTCTTAAATTGTTATCTCAAACAGAAATTTACGACTCTTAGGTGTTCTTGTTCAGTCATCTATGACTGAATATTTTTGAAATCCCACTTCTTTAAAGTGCACCTAACCCGAAAAATTTTTTTTTCGCTAAAACAAATCTAGACTTTATTTGAAGCATTTGGGCGAAGAAATTTTTGAATTTGGTTGAATCCTCGATTTTCTATGCCCTTTCAAAGTCGCGATTAAGTGTTTCACGACCGCGTTTTAGGGAGTCTGGGGCGGCGGTACCTGATGACGTCTACCCAGGAACCAAACACAATAGCGCCTCAGTCAACTCACTGTATTTGCTCGAGAAAATAGAACGCAAAACTAACCGTTCCGATGTATTTTGGGACTAAAACATCCAAGTTTTGTCTCAGAATCATTTCTTTTTCGTCACTGGAGTCAGAATTAAGTTTCGATTCGGAAGGCTCCGAAATAAACTTTGATCGAGCACGTTCGACAACTGTGAACTCACTGCTTAGAGCTTTGAGAGCAATTTGCAATATTTCAAGCGACGACGGGGAATACGTCTTTGTGGACGAGCTGCTTGTATATTGGGAATGGAAAGCTAGATACGAAGTGGAGGAGTAGGCAAACGAACAGCAGGAAAGAAAACTCAAGGACTGCTTTGGATGGTAATTTCGTCAACTAAACATAAGATTCCCACGCGTGTTTATAGCCCGTTTACATTTGTCCTTACCGAGAATGTATTTTGTCAAGGTTCTGTTAAATCCAGTTTGTGTTTTACTTTCAGTTGAATGCTTCATGTTTATAAGAGCGACGTACGTGTTGCAGTTTTCGAGACTTGATGACCTCCAAAACATTGGCTTCGATCGATTGAAAATCGTATTGTTTGGACCTGTATTTTTGAAGCTGCGGGAAGCAAGGCGGAAGGAAACATTTCATATAATTACCGATTTCACATTGTCACACGTTTTAAGTCGTAACTCCAAATAACCAATGTAAATTGTTCTCAATGTTTGCAGTGAAATTCGTCGGATAAGCGAAAAGGATGTGTTCCCTAAGCGGTCCGCAGATAATGTTACGCGGTCATATTTTCGACGCTATTGCACAGAATCTTTGTCGCACTGCTGATTTCCAAACCTTCGAAAAACTCTGTGAGTCTAACAATTTTGTTATCATGTAATTCTAGAGGATTAATCTTCGACTTTCATCTAAATCGAAAGAGAAATAAGTGTTGGTTAGCGGCGTACAGTTGCGATCTATTTACATATCAGTATAACGCTTCTTGATCATGACTGGATCACACAACTTTGCCGGTTATGTTATAAATACTGCGGGATTGGAAGATATAGGTTTTAGGTAGTATTTCTACAAATTGCTGGTTAGCTTTAAGCAGAAAATTTATGAAAATAGCGTTCGAAAGTCTGCGGAACAAATTCCAGTGAGAGTTCTTCAATGTTTCTCACAGATTCAGTTCGCTTGTTTCGGTTCGACAAAATCAACCATCGTTTACGTCTTTATTGCACCATTAGCCGATCATCGTCAGTAAATTGTACAGTATATCACCTCTGGAAGGCGTTTCTGCGCACTTATCGAATGTGTATTGCACCATCCTGAAGGCAATGAGAGGAAATGAGATATCCAACCTTCCTGGGTAGACGTCACAAGAGCCGCTGGACCCATTCTCCTCAAACTCGGTCGTGAAACAAAATGGCGGTGTTTTGGAGCTATTTTCGAGATTTCGTCGTGACACAGAAAATCGAGGATTTAACGGAATTCAAAAATTTTTCGCAGAACTATTTCAAATAATAAGTAGATTCGTTCTAGCGGAAAAAAAATTTCGGGGTTAGGTGCACTTTAAGTTTGTTTTCCTTTAAATGTTGGTAGTAGTGCGAGGCTACTATTTAAAAAGGCTATAGGCTTGGATTCACCTTGGCTAGATTTCCCAAGAACTAGATAAATTGATCCATCTACCGGCTGTAGTTATCAAACAAGGAAAACTACAGCATGCTGTTTACGATATCAAATTAATTTAGAAATCATGAAATGGACCAGAACAGGATAAACTGACACTGACTTATTAAGACACTTGGTCATTCCAAGTTTTAAGAGCTACTGCAAGTGTTCAATATAAAAAAAGAATAACGTAAAGATCTTAACGTAACGACCCTTCGAAAACAGAGAAATACCATGATTTCATGCTTCTTCTTGAAATCGACGAGAAGCAACCCAGCGAAAGTAATCGCCCTCCTCCAAAAGTACGGGGAGACTCAAAAATGCAGCAGAATCTAAAGCTTAGGCCGGAAAGTAACAGTATAAGTTTTAACGTACAATCTAGCATGCCTTTGTTCTGAATTAAGGTCTTGAAACATCTCGTGTTGTTGACAAATTTTAATACACAAAATATTTGCCTCGGGCTCAAAATAGTGTTTTGTGCGAATGATCAGTTGAATTCGAGTTTTCGATTGCCAATGTTGAAGTTTCTTCTTTTTTAAATTGACTAAGTTAAAATACACTAGAGCCTGAATACTTCATAAATATAACAAAACCCATAAATCCAAAGAACAATTTTAGGCTTGGCCAGCCTGTGAAGCGTGTACTGACACAACAAGAGGGTACTAATCGATCGGTCTGTCTTACGGTTGATTGTTTTCATCGTCTTCCATAATTTTGGTCCCTACCACTATATTTCCAAAACTTAACGTAGTTATTTCTGTGCTCTATCTTACCTGTTGTGGACATGTTTATATTTGACACGATTGAATTGAGATGTATCATCCCATGAAAACCTGTTCGAATGAGGTAGACCCAAAAGTACCCACGTCCTGTCGAGAAGTAGCTCAGTACAGAAACAGGTGTTTGAATCCATGAAAATAACTAGGAGTGTAATAATGTCGGAATTTAACAATAGATCCTTAATTTTTTAAGCAATTTGTAAAAACGTGGCTTCGATCAAAGCTGATCAAAACCGACCATCTGCAACAATTTCCATTGAAAAATAAGCATGGGTATTCAGTAGAAAACAGGGTGGTCAGAAAACATCCATTTCGTAAATAGAAAGATTTCCAATGTATGCCTACGGTTCTAAATTCAGACCAATTGGTGACTTATTCTGACTGTCATTTCTTAATATTCCTTGCTCAATTCAGAGCAGCACAACACTCTAACTAGTTCCGTCTTTCTAGAGAGTAAAACAGACTAGTTCCGTTTCCGTCTTTAGAAAGTACAACATACATACGTACATTTGTACATTTGTGGTCGATTCGCTGTCCAGCAGAAAAGTATACTCTGGCGATTTTTCAGTTAGGTTAAGCCAATGTGGAGTACATTCACATTTATCTAGTGGTCAGACAGTTAAGGTATTTTCGCGTGGTTGCCGGGAATCATAAATTTAACTCTCGGTTTCACTAGGGTTGGTAACGCTACCTGACAAATAGGGGCGTCTGACATATAGGGGCGCTATATCAAAATACCAAAAGTTTATCATTACCTCTGCATGGTTAATGTGTCACACTACCAATAAATGGTTTGTGTTAAAATGACAGCTTTTGACTTCTAGTCAGTAGCGACTATTAGAGGAAGGAAAAGACTAATAATAAATCGGTTTGCTGAGCTGAGGTTCGAAGAATGGAGGTGTCAAGAAATCTAGATTCACTAGATCCACAAATTTTCTAAGTCTCAGTATGAATAATGTGGAGCATTTTTCAGGATTTCGTAATTCTTAAGAGATCTATAAATGGCTGAAGTCTCCTACACGTATTGCGACTCAAGTTGAATGGGGCGATCTGTTTCTGAAATTGTTACAGAATTCATCCAAATAACTTAAGCCACGCGCGGATCTGGGCTGTTAGGTTTTGGTGAATTCATAAATGCTTCATGTTTTCAAAATTGATTAATTTATCTCGTAGTCTCTTTCGCAGCCGTTATTGCGAAGGAATCTGCATCGTATCTATGACGGGAAAAATACAATACTGATCGTTTTCAATGTCACGCAATAAAAAAATAAATACAACACCAATACAGTACCAGTGGATAAAGTCAAGAAATAGATAAAGAAGATCATTATTTTTCTTAGTGTTAGGTCTTTGCGTTTTCCCAGACTTAAGACATTCGTATAACTGTTTCGCACGAAATTACGGAGCTCACAGTATGGAAACGCCGTGTTGGAATACTTTCGTGGTCAACCAATATGGCGGCCGGAAATAATCTGGAGCTTATTTTCGCTATCTAGGCTACTGATTATCTGTATTGAAAAAAGGAGCATTTACAATTAAGCACTTTTCCTAATGCTCTAACTTCTAAAAAGGCTAAATAACTTGAGATAGTTATATATTTTTCTACAAACGCGATCGTAACTCCGTGTCACGCTCAACTGCCATCAAAATACGCGTGGTTGAAGTGTAAACAGATATAAATTAACCGTCTCTTATGCCTGGCTCTCAAGTTTTGTTTTACGTGCACGTATTTAGAGAGGTAAGATTGGAGATATTAATAATTCCCATTTACGGCAAACAGCATATATTAATGTTTGGGCATTTCTCTTGTATACTTCACGCACCTGACATATAGGGGTACATGACAAATAGGGGCATCTGACATATAGGGGCATCTGACATATAGGGGCGTCTGACATATAGGGGCACATGACATATAGGGGCATCTGACATATAGGGGCATCTGACAAATAGGGGCGTCTGACATATAGGGGCATCTGACATATAGGGGCGTCTGACAAATAGGGGCGTCTTACAAATAGGAGCATCTGACATATAGGGGGATCTAACAAATAGGGGCATCTGACATATAGGGGCGTCTGACATATAGGTGCATCTGACAAATAGGGGCACATGACATATAGGGGCATCTGACATATAGGGGCATCTGACAAATAGGGGCGTCTGACATATAGGGGCATCTGACATATAGGGGCATCTGACATATAGGGGCGTCTTACAAATAGGTGCATCTGACAAATAGGGGCATCTGACATATAGGGGAATCTGACATATAGGGGCACATGACATATAGGGGCATCTGACATATAGGGGCATCAGGCAAATAGGGTCTTCTGACATATAGGGGGATCTAACAAATAGGGGCATCCGACATATACGGGCGTCTAACATATAGGGGCATCTGACAAATAGGGGCACATGACATATAGGGGCATCTGACATATAGGGGCATCTGACAAATAGGGGCGTCTGACATATAGGGGCGTCTGACATATAGGGGCGTCTGACATATAGGGGCACATGACATATAGGGGCATCTCACATATAGGGGCATCTGACGATTAGGGGCATCTGACAAATAGGGGCATCTGACATATCGGGGCGTCTGACATATAGGAGTGTGAGATATTGGCGATGCTGGTTTCTAAGAGTTGATCGGACATCATAGTTTTTTTCTACAAATGTATTCTGTTGCCATTCATTATCTTTTGAAAGTGGACACTCTCGTAAGCGGACAGCTCTAGTTACTACCGCCGTCACAAAACCCTGTTTGAACACCCATACAAACTCTGTATTGAGTAATTCCCGCCAACGGAAGCTTTATGTGAAAATTCTCTCATTTATATCTCGCGCGCCTTCCAGCTACTGTACTTAGCTCATGCTCACCCATATTACATTTGAAACTGAGACAATTTCTGATCTTTTACTTTGTGTGAAAAAGTTTCTCATTTCAATCATTCGCCCTCTCTAAACTGTACTTAGCTTGTTTTTCCCATCAAAACGGGGCCCATTTACGCTGGAAAGACAATTACGGTTTTTTTACTTTTTGTGAAAGAGTCTCCCATTTCAATCATTCGCTCTCTGCACAATCTACTTAGCTAACGCTTCCCCATGAAAACGGGGCCCATTTACATTTGGAAGATAATTACGGATTTTTTACTTTGTGTGAGTCACATTTCAATCAATCGCCCTATATAAGCTGTACTTAGCTAGTGCTCCCCGTGAAAACGGGGCCCATTTTCATTTGAAAGACAAGTACCGTACGGATTTTTTACTTTGTGTTAAAAAGGAAGGAGGCAACAACAGGAAGGAGGGAATGACTGTGGTTTATTTGCAATCGTCTTTGCGACATTGCTGTGCGTGGGACGAGATCCAGCGAGAGAGCGTTTTGATCAAAAAGTCATGCGTCAAGAGTTACTTAAGAGCTTCGAAGAAGAAGACATGGCTTTGTTCGTCGAGAAAGCCTGCAGCACTTCCAAAAAAAGACACGGATATTCTTTATGAGTGGCGCTGTTTTGTTCACGCCACTGTAGAATGCCTGAGGATGGCAATGAGATGGTGCTATGTATTTCCTGCAAACGTTGGTTTCACGGTAAGTGCGAAATGGGTAATTTTAACAATCCACAGTGGCGGTACAAACCGTGCCAAGATGTCTTCGAAAGGGAGCAAAAGAAGGAAACTGAAAGGAAAAAAAAAAACGAAGGCAAAGTGCAGCAACTACGTCGTGTGGCAGCAAATTACCCAGTAGAAAGTAAGCGCGTTCAAGAGCTGTACACGGCAATTGCTGGAATTTACGAAGACTTTCCTTTCCCAGATGGCAAAACTCACATCGGATGCATGTCTGCTGAAGACCACGCAAGCGTAACGAAAGACAGGACTAGGAAGCTTGGTTGTACGCATTATCTCCACACCCCTAAGTACGACTTCTTCATTGTCATCTTTTACGAAGAGTTAGAGACAGATGCATCATTTTTGAGTGTTGTCATACACGAAATGGCACACAGTGAACAAGGTGCAATTTCTACATCTCAACAACCTCACGGTAAATTATTCAAAAAGATTGGAAAACGTCTTATCCAGTGTGTAAAAAGTAAACAGGCCGAATTACCAAAACCTTACAGTAATGTAGAAATAAACGAGGTCACTGTTCTTAGGGCAAAGTGTTAAGGGTTTCCCTCCTTTTTAGCATTATCTTGATGTATGTAGTAAAGACATGCCTACTGTTGAGAAGAACAGCAGAATGCCGAAAACGCGGAAAAGTGTACATAGCTGACTCCTGAGTTGCTTAATTAGCCTTCAGTTGAGAAGAACAGCAGAATAGTGCTGACTCCTGAAGTTTTTTCATTAGCATTCAGTTGAGAAGAACAGCATACTTGATCACACTTTAAAAGCATTGCAATGGTGAGTGACCAAGACCGTCCAACCATTCCGCATGATGGATCATGCTCGCCTGCCATGACTTGCATGTAAGAGGAAAGACATGTTTCACGGGCAAGGAAAAACAAATCGAAAAGTTCAATTTCAAATTGTCTTTCTTTCAGGTAAGCAAGACCTCGAAAATGTCGGGAGTCCAAGCGCGTGAAAGTAAGAATATGTTAAAGTTATTTTAGGCAATGCAGCACTAATCAATGTAGTAGTTTAAATTATAGCAATGTTGATTCAACTTTCTGGCACTGAAGTAGAATACAATGCCCCTATTTGTAAGACGCCCCTATTTGTCTGATGCCCCTATTTGTCAGATGACCCTATTTGTCAGATGCCCCTATATGTCAGATGCCCCTATTTGTCAGACGCCCATATTTGTCAGATGCCCCCATATGCCAGATGCACCTATTTGTATGACGCCCCTCTTTGTCACACGCCCCTATATGTCAGACGCCCCTATTTGTCAGATGCACCTATCTGTCAGACACCCCTATTTGTCAGATGCCCCTACTTGTCCGATGCCCCTAATTTTCAGACGCCCCTATTTGTCAGACGCCCCTATTTGTCAGATGCTCCTATTTGTCAGATGCCCCTATATGTCAGACGCTCCTATATGCCAGATGCACCTATTTGTAAGACGCCCCTATTTGTCACACGCCCCTATATGTCAGACGCCCCTATTTGTCAGACGCCCCTATTTGTCAGATGCCCCTATTTGTCAGATGCCCCTATATGTCAGACGCTCCTATATGCCAGATGCCCCTATTTGTAAGACGCCCCTATTTGTCACACGCCCCTATATGTCAGACGCCCCTATTTGTCAGATGCCCCTATATGTCAGACGCTCCTATATGCCAGATGCCCCTATTTGTAAGACGCCCCTATTTGTCAGACGCTCCTATATGTCAGACGCCCCTATTTGTCACACGCCCCTATATGTCAGATGCCCCTATTTGTCAGATGCCCCTATTTCTCAGATGCACCTATTTGTAAGACGCCCCTATATGTCAGATGCCCCTATATGTCAGATGCCCCTATTTGTCAGACACCCCTATTTGTCAGATGCCCCTATTTCTCAGATGCCCCTATTTCTCAGATGCCCCTATTTGTCAGATGCCCCTATATGTCAGACGCTCCTATATGCCAGATGCCCCTATTTGTAAGACGCCCCTATTTGTCACACGCCCCTATATGTCAGACGCCCCTATTTGTCAGACGCCCCTATTTGTCAGATGCCCCTATTTGTCAGATGCCCCTATATGTCAGACGCTCCTATATGCCAGATGCCCCTATTTGTAAGACGCCCCTATTTGTCACACGCCCCTATATGTCAGACGCCCCTATTTGTCAGATGCCCCTATATGTCAGACGCTCCTATATGCCAGATGCCCCTATTTGTAAGACGCCCCTATTTGTCAGACGCCCCTATATGTCAGACGCCCCTATTTGTCACACGCCCCTATATGTCAGATGCCCCTATTTGTCAGATGCCCCTATTTCTCAGATGCACCTATTTGTAAGACGCCCCTATATGTCAGATGCCCCTATATGTCAGATGCCCCTATATGTCAGATGCCCCTATTTGTCAGACACCCCTATTTGTCAGATGCCCCTATTTCTCAGATGCCCCTATTTCTCAGATGCCCCTATTTGTCAGATGCCCCTATATGTCAGACGCTCCTATATGCCAGATGCCCCTATTTGTAAGACGCCCCTATTTGTCACACGCCCCTATATGTCAGACGCCCCTATTTGTCAGATGCCCCTATATGTCAGACGCTCCTATATGCCAGATGCCCCTATTTGTAAGACGCCCCTATTTGTCACACGCCCCTATATGTCAGATGCCCCTATATGTCAGACGCCCCTATTTGTCACATGCCCCTATATGTCAGACGCCCCTATTTGTCACACGCCCCTATATGTCAGACGCCCCTATTTGTCAGATGCCCCTATATGTCAGACGCCCCTATTTGTCACACGCCCCTATATGTCAGATGCCCCTATTTGTCAGATGCCCCTATTTCTCAGATGCACCTATTTGTAAGACGCCCCTATATGTCAGCTGCCCCTATATGTCAGATGCCCCTATATGTCAGATGCCCCTATTTGTCAGACACCCCTATTTGTCAGATGCCCCTATATGTCAGACGCCCCTATTTGTCAGATGCCCCTATTTGTCAGATGCCCCTATATGTCAGACGCCCCTATTTGTCAGATGCCCCTATTTGTCAGACACCCCTATTTGTCAGATGCCCCTATATGTCAGACGCCCCTATTTGTCAGATGCCCCTATTTGTCAGATGCCCCTATATGTCAGATGCCCCTATTTGTCAGACGCCCCTATTTGTCAGATGCCCCTATATGTCAGACGCCCCTATTTGTCAGATGTCTCGAATTTTACCCCTCTAAATACGTGTACGTAGACAAAACTTGAGAGCCAAGCATAAGAGATGGTAAATTTATATCTGTTTACAATTCAAACAGAGTATTTTGATGGCAGTGGAGCGTGACATGGAGCTACGATCGCGTTTGTAGAAAAATATATAACTATCTCAAGTTTTTTAGCCTTTTTAGAAGTTGGAGCATTAGGAAATGTGCTTAATTGCAAATGCTCGTTTGTTCAATACAGATAATCGATCGCCTAAATAGCTAAAGTAAGTTCCAGATGTTTAAAATATTTCCGGCCGCCATATTTAGTTGACCACGAAGGTAATCCAACACGGCGTTTCCGTACTGTGGGCTCCGTAAAGTTCTGTGAAAAATTTATACGAATGTCTTAAGTTTGGGAAAACGCAAAGACCTAACACTAAGAAAAATAATGATCTTCTTTATCTATTTCTTGACTTTATCCACTAGTACTGTATTGGTGTTGTATTTATTTTTTTATTGCGTGACATTGAAAACGATCAGTATTTTATTTTTCCCGTCATAGATACGATGCAGATTCCTTCGCAATAAAGGCTGCGAAAGAGACTACGCGATAAATTAATCAATTTTGAAAACATGAAGCATTTATGAATTCACCAAAACCTAACAGCCCAGATCCGCGCGTGGCTTAAGTTATTTGGATGAATTCTGTAACAATTTCAGAAACAGATCGCCCCATTCAAATGAAAGTTTAGTGAACTTGAGTCGCAATACATGTAGGAGACTTCGGCCATTTATGACTCTCTTAAGAATTATGAAATCCTGAAAAATATTCCGAATTTAGAAAGTTTAGGACTTAACAAATACTGACAAAGAAAGCATTCGTTGTAGTGGATGTAGATGGATCTTTCTTCAGTGGATCTAGATGGATCTTTCTCGACACCTCCATTCTTCGAACCTCAACTCAGCGAACCAATTCATTGTTAGTCTTTTCCTTCCCCCAGAAGTCAAAAGCTGTCGTTTTAACACTTTTATAAGTCCAAAGCTGTCATTTTAAACCTTTTATTAGTAGTGTGACACATTAACCATGCAGAGGTAATGATAAACTTTTGGTATTTTGATATAGCGCCCCTATATGTCAGACGCCCCTATATGTCAGACGCCCCTATTTGTCAGGTAGCGTTACCAACGCCGTGACTTATATTGACTGGCCTAGTGCTAGAGGGTCAGTCAAGCATAATCTACCTGATTTCAAGCGTTCTTTTTTACACATATATTATATATAATAGGAAAATTAACGAAAAGTCAATAAGATAAAATGAGAGGAAATGTAATTGTTTGTGGAAAAGTGACGGGTTATATTAGATTAACTTTCTTTAGGTACGCTTTTTCTCGTTAAAAACCGCAACTAAAGGTCAAACTACCCGCTTCCTGAATGCATTGGTGAAATATTTTTCTAATCAAATAAGGCTTTCAAGAACAAGGTCAAAGCTTTCGGTCTCTGTTCTAAAGATCTTTTTCAATTTCTTTCAGGAAAAGAAAAAGAAAATGCTCTTAGCGACAGCGCCCTCGTAAGGTCTCACATGAATGGCTCGATACCCTTTAAGGGAGCAATAAAACAAAAAACAGCAACAATGTCCCTAGCGCTAAAACAATAACAGTTGCTACAATAATTCAACAATACCAGCTTACGAGGGCTGCTACACTTCTTTGCAACAGAGGTTGATCACTGCCGCCTGTCGCTTCTGTGACGTATTCCTCGAGTTTCTTGTCTCCTCATCCTAGGCTCCCCTCTGCCTGATCCACTTCCCGAATTTCATCGCTTTAGAAATAGACAATAAGTGGATCTGAAATTTCTACAAGCATTTTACATTACTGTCAACCCAGATATGTATTTCAAGGGGTGGTAGGAAGACTAAACAGAGCACAGTACTTTACAGCTTGTTTCATTTTCTTTCAGTCACGGTCAGACCCTGTCACGTTCTATAAATGGCAGTATCAGACCCATATCGGGTTTACATGACTGTCCTGCGTGACGTCATGTTTCTACAACTTGTGTCTTCAAGCGGATTGTTGTGTTCTTGAGTTTCGCTGGCCGCTTTCGCCTCGTTGAAAAATCTGAACATCACAGGATTGTTATCTTCAGAAACACAGTGAGTATATTTCAAGATATGTTGTTTTTGAGAGCGTTTCAGCCATGAGGGATGCTGATGACAACCTAATACCTACAATAGAAGTAGATTCCAAGTTCAGATTTGAAATTTTTTCGTGAACGTGTAGAATTACTCAATCGGTACAAAGTAAAATATGATTTTCCCACACCAATTAATAAAACTGCACAACGCGGCTAAGGTATTCTCATGTACTCAAGGTACGATAAATTAGATATACTAAGTATTACAATGATGTCTGTGTAGTTATTCGCGAGTTATTCGATCCGATTTGTTCAGTTCGTGACCGGACGCACTATGAAGAAAGCGCAATGGTACGCACAGCTAGGGAAATTTGGCTTGTTGGTGATCTTTCCCCCGTCGTTTCATGTGCTCAGAAAGATATTTTCGAGAAATAGTTTGACCAAAAATAGGTCCAGAAACAACTGCAGTTCGGTCAGAACTTTGAGCATTTATGTAGCATATACCTGGAACATTGATAACTTAGGAACGTTTATATATAGGAACTTTAGTATGATCAGATTTTAATACTAGCTAATAATATCGCTCAATTCTGACTAACTCTTGTTGCGTTATGTACAATTACCCCACAAAATTGCGCAATTGTTCGGTAGGCGTTTCTGTAAAATTTGTCTGCGAAAATTCTCATTACAACAATTAATTAAGTAAAGAATGAAAAACTAAGAAACCTTTGATTTTAATGTATTTACTGATTCGGTTTGTCAATGGAAAGCTATAGATGTGCTGCGTGACGAGCAAATGTTGCGTGGTAGGCAGACAACCAGACGACAAAATGTTGCATGACAAACATCTCTTTGGAAAGCCTTTTGTCACGCAAGCCTTTTGTCACGCAAGCCTGGCTCATTCGTTTACATGAAAGGACGTGGGGACGGGAACTTCCTGTTCACATTACGTGAAAACTTCTCATCCATGAGCTAAAACAAAAAGATTATCCCTATTTAAAATCAAAAAATTAACCTAGTTTTATTTGCACTGATGTGCTTTTTTTGTTGTTTTTTTTTTCAAGAAACTGAAACAGCTCTACGAGAGCGAGAAGCCAAAAATAGAAAACACTCCAGTTCTGTGATCTCTAGCCTTGTGAAAAATGTCGAACTCTGGAGAAGGTGACATGCTGTTGATGACTTGTGAAACAGCCAAGGAGATTGCCAAAATGTCTGAGGTAACAGCCTTCTGTCTTATTGTCCTTGGAATTTTCATTAACGCTACAGTCTGCGCAGTCATGCTGCTTAACAAGTGCGTGTTAAAGAACTTGTCGAACTTCTTCGTATTTCACTTGTCCGTGGCGGATTTGATATTTCGGTTATTGACCGTGGGACCGGTAATATACCTGAGCACAGTTTACAACACAGATAAGTCAGGCATTCCATGCAAACTCCTTCATTTCTTCTCCTCGGCTTGTGGCGCTGCGTTTTTTGTCTCGCTTGTCGTTATTTCAGTTGACGTGTACCGTGACGCGGCGTCGCCGCTAAAAGGTGTCATGTCACCCCGTACTCCATTTCTTGTCGTGTTTGGTGTGTGGTCCTACGCTGCAGTCTTTTCGGGACCTCTCATGTACAGCGCACAGAGTGTCCTCTACACGGAGATTCCAGAAGTTGCCAGAAATTTGACAGACGAGCTCAAGAACTGCAGCGTTCCCAAGCTATGTGATTTCTACAGGAACTGGAGCGGACAGCTGTCGACCACACTCTACTTTGTGATGGCTTTCCTAGTCCCCCTGGTTATCATGGTGATCTTGTTCCTGCTGACGTACGTATATCTCAGGAGAGATTACAAAAGTGGTGCCATCAGTAGAGAAACTGCCAATGCCAAGGGAAAAGTCACGCGCATGTTAAGTGCCCTCTCTCTGGGCGTGGTCATCTGTTGGGGGCCTACTGCTCTCATTTCCATGCTTCGTTCTTATGATGGCCTGGCTGATGTAGCTCCTGATATAGTCCTGATTCTTGCTATTATCACAGAGCTGATGAAGTTCATGAACTCGCTCTTTAATCCAATGATTTTTGCCTGTTATATACCCAACTTTAGTAAGGATTGGTTCGGCCTGTGTAAGAACTGCAAGTGCTGCGGGAAGGCGAAGGACGTTGAGAATCCATCCATTCGACGGAGACACATTATTCAATCGACGGAGTTTCGTGACAGCCAGACGATGATGTAACTCGAGCGTGGCCAACATAGGACAGCGTTATACACGACAATTTGGTGATCGGGCGTGGTGTGTAACGCAATATTTCCGTGTAACGACAACAGCTATTTTAACCATATAATTTCCTAATATTTAAGAAATGGAAAGCTTGTCCCGAGTTATAGAAACATGGGTGGAGGTTTGGGATAATGAGTTCTTCCAAACTTCCACTGTTTCAATCGAGATACAGAAACACGATTTTTAACCAATCAGCGCGCACATTTTTGGGGGGCTATTTTCTAAAATTATATAACAATATAATTTTCTCATATAATTGTATAATTATGTAATTATATAATTTTATTAATTTCCCTAGCAATTTACCATTTTCTTTTCAAAAATTCCTTCAGTTAAATATTAATTTTGATAATTTAGTGATACATCGGGACAACGTCCCGCGTTCATGAGTTTTTTCCTAGTCGCCTCCCGGACTCGTGGTGGACAATGTGTTAGCAAAACAGATAAACTGCTTCGGAGCGAGGATAATAATTAATTCAGTAGAGTAATCTGACTGCCGAGTCTTACAGGTTAGGGTAATTTTAAAAACTATATGAAATGCAAGGCTAAAACTACAGCACAGCACGATTTTTCCGTTATTGTGTGAACTGTGGTAAAACGGAGAATATAAAACCATTCAATGAGGAAAATAAGCAGTAAAGGAAATCACAGGATGGACATCACTTTCCATAATTATATAACTTATATCATTAAAGCTACTCCTTATGTTTCAAAACCAGCCTTCGTGTGTACTGATGTACTGTAAAAGAACCTTCCTCTCCATTTTTGTGTCTGAGATTTTTGCTTAATCATAAAGTTTAAACCTTACATAAAAACACTGTCAACTTTTTCGGACGAAAGGTAAGCAAAAACTGCTTTTTTATCCGTTCGAAGTTGGCCCCAAAATTCGCGGTCATCTTGGCCCGGCCAAAACCCTTGTGGCGTCAGTGGTTGTATTACTCTCCTGTCGTGCTGAAAAGAGCGATCATAGGAGAAGACTAGTGTTCTTAACCAAAAAAAAAAAATAACACTTTAGGACATCTCAGAACTGTAGAGAGGTGTCAGCAACAGTAGCCTTACAATTGAGGAGGAGAAGACTCGATCCTGTGGCCTTTTTCTCTTAAACTGGATATTTCCAAGAATTTTCTGCATTATGTGAACAACCAAACGAGTCCGATTATTGAAACAGTTCTATTGTTCTCAAAGCACAAAATGTTCGCGATTCTTAGTCAAATGCAGTGGTGGTTACAGAACTTGAGCTAAGGGCGGGGGGGGGGGGGGCGAGGGGCGGTTTTGTTTTGCTTGCCCTGCCGGCTTTTCTTCCCTCTGTGATTTTTTTTTCTTTTTTTCAGCCAAAATAAGGGGGGCCCGGACGTTAATCTCTTTGTAATTCGCATGAATCTCCACTGCAAGCTAGTTCCAGTCGAATACCGACAATACGAATGTGGCCTATTGATACCACCGGCTTGTCGGACCCTTCAACGTCCAATGGAATTTTTCTGAGCAATTGTCTTACCTTAGAAAACTCCAGACCTCATCTGTATTTTTCCGCACTTAAAATAGATCGCAGATTTCCATACTTTATCAAGAATTTTCCTGTCGGAATTATTTTGGAACAACGGAACTTATTCAAACTCTTGAGGTGGGTTAAAATGAGAATTTGACAATCACATAACTCTGAATCATCTCTAAAGTGGACTTAAACACCAAAAATAAACAAAGATAATTACAGAACAAAATCTTTTATTGCAACGATAATTGTTCTGGCAACAAGCTGACGTGAATGATCACGTGACTAGTATTCTTCTCCTTCCTCCTCCTCGCCTTCAGCATCAGTAGAGTCCACACCAACTTCCTCGTAATCCTTCTCCAATGCTGCCAGATCTTCACGAGCCTCAGAGAACTCTCCTTCTTCCATACCCTCACCCACATACCAGTGGACAAAAGCACGCTTGGCGTACATCAGATCAAACTTGTGATCCAGACGGGCCCAGGCCTCAGCAATAGCTGTAGTGTTGCTTAACATACACACAGCGCGTTGAACCTTGGCCAAGTCACCGCCAGGAACAACTGTGGGAGGCTGATAGTTGATGCCAACCTAAATTAAACAATCTCCATTTATTATCATATCCCTCCTCGATTTGAACGATAAAAGCATAGAATGGAAGAAAAGGAAAGGTATAGCAACATAGCCTAAATTACCAGGAACATTTTAGGGCCACAAATAAGCTGATAAATATTTTAAATCTCGAATTACAAACCTTGAAGCCAGTTGGGCACCAGTCCACAAACTGAATAGTTCTCTTGGTTTTGATTGTCGCAATAGCTGCATTCACATCCTTGGGTACCACGTCACCACGGAACAGCAAACAGCAGGCCATGTATTTGCCGTGACGTGGGTCACATTTAACCATCTGATTGGCTGGTTCAAAGCAGGCGTTAGTAATTTCAGCAACACTCAACTGCTCGTGGTAAGCTTTCTCAGCAGAGATGACAGGAGCATAGGTGGCCAGAGGGAAGTGAATACGCGGGTATGGCACCAAGTTGGTCTACAAAAGTGAAATATCAAACGAAATTTTATCCCTGGATTTTAACATCTTACAGTGAAATTCCTATGTAACTAGAGGAATGAACTAAGTTTCAAAAAAGTATCTGTAGCTGGTAAATACCTGAAACTCAGTCAAGTCAACATTCAGGGCACCATCAAAACGGAGTGAAGCTGTGATGGAAGATACAATCTGTCCAATCAATCTGTTCAGGTTGGTGTATGTTGGTCTTTCAATGTCCAGGTTACGACGGCAGATGTCATAGATGGCCTCATTGTCCACCATGAAGGCACAATCTGAGTGTTCCAAAGTTGTGTGAGTGGTCAGAATAGAGTTATAAGGCTCGACAACAGCTGTCGCAATTTGTGGCGCTGGGTAGATTGAAAATTCTAGCTTGGATTTCTTTCCATAGTCAACAGATAAACGCTCCATAAGCAGAGATGTGAATCCAGAGCCAGTACCTCCACCAAAGGAATGGAAGATGAGAAAACCTTGCAAACCAGTGCATTGGTCAGCCTGACAAGAAAGACAAACCAAAACATCAGTCATTGAGCATACATTGACTTCCCAAGACTACAACGAACCAGAGAACGCCACTCTTTACATATAAACTACTTATTAACCGAGAGTGAGGTCTTTACGGGAAAATCTCCAACCAAGACCTTGCCGTATTGAACGAGCGATAGAAATGTTAATACGGCAAGGGGGAGGTTTGAGATTTTCCCGAAAAGACCGAACATTCGAGGTTAATAAGTTGTTTATTATGTGTCTTTTTGCTTTGGTTTTGCAGGCCCGTAATCGGTCCGTGGGCATTAGGGGAGAATAATGCTCTATAACTAGCCAATCAGAGTTCGCGTTATATCGGTTACAAACACTAGCCATATAATAAATGTACGTAAGGTTTCTAGGGCTTACCAATTTTCTGATTCTGTCAAGAACCTGATCAATCATTTCTTTTCCAACTGTGTAGTGACCACGAGCATAGTTGTTAGCGGCATCCTCTTTGCCAGTTATCAACTGTTCTGGATGAAAGAGCTGTCTGTAGGTACCAGTACGAACTTCATCTTTAACATAAAATTATTATCATCATCAGCAGCAACAGCAGTAGCAGCACCACCACCACCATTTTCATTATTAGTATTATTTGTCATTGGCCGTTTTCACACTAGAGATGGATAATCCGTCTAAGGCGGGTTATCCGTCCAGCACGGATAATCCGTCTTAGTGTGAAAACGGAACGATGTTTATTTTAGACGGATAATCTGTCTATTTTTATCCGTCTAAACTAAACACCGTTCCGTTTTCACACTAAGACGGATTATCCGTTTCTAGTGTGAAAACGGCCATTATTATTATTATTATTATTATTAATTATCATTATCTGACCGCACTGAGTAGAAATTAAAAAAAAATTCTATCGAAGGGAGAATTTTCGCGCGAACGGCCTTAAGCGCTTATTCGAGGATTGCTTTTTATTATTATTATTATTATTATTATTATTATTTTCAAGAATGGGTTGGCTTTTTCACAAGACAAATTGGACACAACATCATCATTCTACACTTTATTTAAGAGTAGTTGCCTATAATCGAGAAACATTCAACTCGAAAACGCAATCCTCGAATAAGCGCTTAAGGACGTTCGCGCGAAAATTCTCCATTCGTTAGAATTTTTTTTAATTTCTACTCAGTGCGGTCAGATAATGAGCTACTTGCGTCAGAAATGCGAAAAAAAAAATTGGGGGTCACCGACTTCGTTTCAAAGATAAAGCGTGTGGAAAAGTACCCTGATTTTAAAAAATTGGCGCACGTAATTCAGCATGGTCTACAGGGGTTTATAGTTAAAAATATCGAAGGCGAGTCAACGGAGGCAAACGATCTTAGTCACATTTTGTAGAAGTGGATCTGTTGCGTAAATAATTCCAAATGTTACTAACGTTTTTACAAAACTTAACCCTTTAAGAGGCATTTAAAACCGTCGCACAGATAAACGAAGAGCTAAAAAGAACGGAATTCGATGGTGCATTTTGCAAAATATTCAAACTTCTAGTCGATAGATTTTCTTAATTTTTTGCCAAGGGTAGACAATCGGTAGAGAAAATGAGCCATCAAAAGAAAAATAGGGGTCACCGAGCGTCCGAGATCGTTAAGTCCAGTGTCCCGTCCCGATCGCTTCGCCCATTCTTCTGTTTCGCGCTCGCCAACTGTTTTTTTTTTCGTCCTCGCCTGGAGCCTGTTCGCAGGCTACGCTCAATCCTGAAAAATGGCGTGGCGTTAATTCGGAACATTTGAAAACGAGCTATTTGTTTGAAATAAACATAGCTGCATCTGAGTGTTAAAACTGTACAAGTTTCGCTAGATTCCGAGCACAGTTTTATTTATTAAGTAATACATATGATGATTCAAAGCGTACAGTCCGTGACGGGACGTACTCGACAAATGGTGTTAAAAAATATTTTTATTTATTCCCAAGCTTTCACTTTGCGCCAGAAGCATGATCAATTCTCACGTGTGACTATGAATAAGAGAAAAGCAGTCGAAAAGTTATTTATACATCTGGGTGAACATGTACAAGCATCGAAGATGAGATGCCTTTTTAACTTACCGACAACTGTTGGTTCTAAGTCAACGAACACGGCACGAGGAACGTGTTTTCCTGCTCCAGTCTCGCTGAAAAACGTGTTAAAAGAATCATCTCCTCCGCCGATAGTCTTGTCGCTCGGCATTTGGCCATCAGGCTGAATTCCATGCTCCAGGCAGTACAACTCCCAACAAGCGTTGCCGATCTGAACTCCGGCTTGGCCAACGTGTACAGAAATACATTCACGCTAAAAGTTAAAATGGAAGGTAGCATTTGCGATAATTCGCTACTTGTAACTATTCCAGAGCCCTCATGCGAAGGCAAGATAAAGCAATTCTCTATGCGGAATAAGACAAGACGACATTTCTGTTTTCACTTACCATGTTTACGGTTAAATTGCAGTGATTAACTTCCCTCGAAAAGGCGACGCTTGCAATTCAAGGCAAGAAGTTTTCTGGTCCTAATGTTGATTCAGGTTACCCTTATACCAACCGTATTTGCATAGCAAACACGTGTTGGTTGATACCATCACGTATATCACGAGTTTTGACCAATCAGAGAGTTCCAATAAAAAAATTAACAATTATTCCCCCGAGTCCCGCCGAGCACGGCTTATTCAACTCTTTTCTGTCCCTTTGTGTTTTAGAAACCGTTCTGAAAAGGTGCCAAAATGATTGAACCCTCCTCGGATTAGCTTTTACAGCGAAATTAATTGATATTTCTATGGAAAACATTGATTGGAGAGACGAACTTCCTATTTTCACTTAAATTAACTTCCAATTCAAGCAAAGTACCACAAATAAAAGAAAAAGGAATTAAGGAAAATGAACGAAACTACTAGAGTAAACTATTTCCGAGTTGCCTTTTGCCTCGTTGGCAGAACGAGTCTTCGAGCGGAACCATTCATATGAAAATCTGTTCGCCTTGTTACTAAGTTGCATGCAAGTCAAACCATTTTCGCATGAGACTCGTTTTGAAACAGAGGCTAGGTTACAAATGCTTTGCGAACAGCTTTCATGTTCGTAATAAATTAAATGGAAAAGTGAGAAGGCTAAGCAATAACAGATGACCGGCTGTTTTTACAGTGAGTCTATCAGTAGTTTGCAAGACAAACGAGGCGAAAAGAGAGGGTTCCCAATAGGTTTGGCGGGATGCGGGATTTGGCTTTTTTTCGCAGTGATATTTGGGATTTGAGCTGAAAACAGGGGCGGGAAGCGGGAAGTAAAATTACGAGCGGGAGCGGTATTTCGTGTTTTTATAGGATTGGGATGTGGGATTCGTAAGGGAAACAGAGCGGGATATGGGATTTTAATTCTTAAATGACTTCATAAATTGTTATTTGACCAGCGCAAAAACCACAAGCTGGCAGAAACGAACCTTTTGTGCGTATAGCTGCGTCAGGTTTCAAGTAATGAATAGCAACGGCTCTGTACCCTGTCATATTCTGCCATACATGCATCATGAGATTGGCCGGGTCCTACTAGAACGGATTCAAATACTTCCAATTTTTAACCAGGAAAAAATTGGCAAAAATTAGCAAGTTCCAAATTTTGGTAATGGTCGCGTTAGACCAACATCTGTCCATTTCTGACATTTTCGACACTTGCGTCTGCAATCTTGCCCCCCCCCCCCCCCCAACCCCCGATCCTTTCTAGTTTTTCTAGTCTTTTGACCTTTTCCGGAGCGCTTGTCTTGTTTTGACCAGGATGGCCACACCGGATGGCGGTGATAGTGATTTACCGTACGGTGCGCCATATATTACGGAAATGATGCGCGAGCAGGAATTCCTTCATTCGGAAAGAAAAGAACTGAGCCTAGATTTCAAGGAAAGTGATGACGCTGAAAGCTTTGAAAGAAACTGTCAAGTGTATTTACGGGCTATCTCTTAAATATGGGAATGAACAATCTTTTTCTTTCACTGATACGTGGACAAAAAAAAAAAAACCGTAAATTAACCGTTTACGGAAAGAAACGTTATAATCATTTGTGTTTACTTATCTGCTACCCATTGAATTCTTTTGTGATCTTTTATACGATATCTATTTTTAAAACGTTTCTGTGTTAACAATTAAATTAATTACTAATTTAACAAATTAATAAGTAACGCAGAAACGTCTTCGAATAGTTGGCGGGATCGGGATTTCCAGGCAAAAAAGGGCGGGATGGCGGGATTAACAGGAAAAAATGGACGGGAAAGCGGGATCTGAGAACCCTATTGTGGATCCTCAAAAGAGACCCCGGGGAAAAGGATCAATGACCCTTTCTCCTAGTTTGTATTTCTTTTAAAACCAACGAATACTTGACCGCAGACTGAAGTGTAACAGATGAAACTGATCTTTACCAGCCACAATTGTAGAAGCATCAAGCTGAGTGATATTTTGATACCTGAAAGCGTTTGGAACCTTGCACGAAACTTGATCCGTTCCGCGCTTCTTTTGGTCTCCGTTTCTGTCTGGTTTTTATTAGGTTAGATTTCCGCCCATTTCCCAAAACAGCGGCTTGTAGTCTAGCCTAGGTTTCTATTTTATTGATATATTTTCATTGTCTTACGTATTTATACGCTACAATAAGCATTTTTTAAGCGTGAAAATGTTGCACCCAAGAAAAAAGGGTGCTATATTACACCCCTACCCCCTTAACGTCCAGCTCTCTACAAATGTTCCTTCTGTTTCTTTTTCCTCTTGGAATTTCTTACCGTATTTTCAGTCCGAAGCAGCTCTAAAACCCATACTTTAATAGGTGACATGTTGTCGAATTTATAACCATTGTCGACTGTGAAATCAATTTTAACTTTCGGCAAAGATTACAAAATAAACACAAAGGTCCATTAAGTCTAAGAAGTTACAATACTAATAAAACAATCATTTGAAAGGTAAGCAGGCAGGTGTTAAGCCTCCAAGGCAGAAGCTCTTTGGACCCGAAGAGCGACTGCGAAGAAGGCTAGCAAGTGTTAAGAAAGCCATTAAGATGTCGCGTTACACATATAGACAGTTTCCTTCCTGGTGTCGAAATGAAGAATTTTGGTAAAGCCGTGCCGTACGTAATCTTGATTCTGCGCGGAAATGACCATCCCTAAACTGCATCCTCTGCTGTAATCCATCTTCCTCTTTGTAAGGTATGTGACGTACATTATATCTTTTGAAAATGGACCGCGGGGGGAGGGTCGAGTTGAGCAAATACCAAAAAGCGAAATCCTGTGCTGCAAAAAGGCAGAGAAAAACAGTCGTGCGCAAGCGAGCCACGCTAAAAAAATGGTCGGAACACATCAATAAAAACACTTACACAACCTGATATTAGACTAAAAGATTTTTAATAAGAAACTTTGCCTAAATGCTCACTTTCCATCCCTGTAAAAACCTTAATTTTAGACCAGCTTGCGTGATGTGCAGAATCACGTGTCACAGCATTTAGATACTCTGGTGCAGTGAAAAATGAAATTGGTTCGTATTTCTTAAAAAAAAGATGTCTTATATCAGGAGAACTTTCTTTTACTGAAAATTTATCATTCTTTTATAATTTCCTTACCTTGATCCATCTTTATAGCAAGCTAATGCCTTGTGGTCCCCTTCGTAGGTCTTTGTAACATGTTACTTGATCTGCAATCCCGGAAACAGATCATTTGCCGGGTCTGTCAACGAAGTATGTGCTTTTGAAATTAGCTGTTATCCCAGTAATGAGAGACGATTAGCCTGACGACTCAAGATGACCGACAAATATTTATCCCTGTGTTATAAACAAAACCATTAGCGTACCACGGTCGGCAGAACATGTACTGAAGTATACCATATACAATGGACTCCTTCAAAACCTTATTTGTTCTGTGTTTCTTCTCAATCGTTGTCACTGCCTTCAGCGAGGAACACCGCTCGTCGAAACTCTCAAGTGCTTCGAGCCTCGTTCGTCAAGGAGAGTTCCCTTGGCATGTGTTCATAAGTTCTGTAAAATGTAGCGGAGTTTTTATACACGAGCGATGGATTCTATCATCAGCGAGGTGTGTGCAGCTTTTAAAAGATATGGAGAATGACCAAAGGACTGTGTTCATTAGAGTCGGAAATCATCAGGTAGACCTGGATTTACCCGGAGAAGATGAAGTGCCAGTGTTGAAAGCGCTCGTTTATCCTGAATACGCTGCTACATCGAGCGCTAACTTCGGCTTGCTGTATCTTGCGCGCAGCGTTATTCTGCCAAATGCTCAGCGCATAACCCGTGTAAACGTCCCGAGTTTACAACTTTTAAGCAGCCCGATGATTCTTCAAAATCGTTCTGCAAAGATTACAGGCTGGGGTCATTTCTCGGGGCGTAAGTCGCCATTTACAACTCTTGCCGAAAACGATGTTTTGCTAATACCCGGCCGCGACTGTCTTCAGAGTTTTCCAGATGTTGGAAAACGTGAGCTGTTGGAAGAATCTTGGTGTGTTGTGGCCGCAACCGCAGGAATGTGCTCCATTGATCAAGGAAGCCCAGTTGTTATTGAACGGAACCATTCTTGGGTTGTAGTCGGTGTTTATAGTTACGGAGAAACTTGTTCCTCTGATAAACATACCGTTTTGTTTTCACGTATTACGTCTGGTGTGCTGGAATGGATACGAAAGCTGTTCACAGTCGGAGGTGAGACAAGAAACATGCTTATTATTTTCTTACATATCACCGGGTCATTTCCCAGGTTTCCTGAGAATCGGTCAAAATCTCGGTATATTTACATAATTGTATCCGGAGTATAGTTTGTTTTGGCGCAGCAGCGCGTAAAAAAGCCTTTTTCGCGCCGCGCCCCAATTTTAAAACTAATTAAGCTTCTAAACTGCGTCCTTGCTACTGTTAGATCTGTGAGAAATTGGATCAGCTCCAGTTATACAACGCGCGCCTTGATTGGATGAAATTCTTCCCGGCATACTCTCTCTCGTGCCCGCATAGGCTTCTTGAATATTCACTTACAATTCTAAACTGATTTGCTCTGCGCGCGTCATATTTTATTCATTTCGATCGCTCCCTGTTATCATTTTGGTCGAAACTTTGCAGAGAGAGAGAGAGAGAGAGAGAGAGAGCTGGCTTGCAACAAGCTGTGTAAACACACATTCGCGTGTTTTCTTACTAAATATGAAAATTATCAACAGACCCAAGTGGACCCTTTGTTAGCCCTTTCTTTGTTCACTGCGCACACATGGAAGCGTAAGAGGTAGAAAAGTGAAAGAGCGTTACCTACAGACTGTCTAAGTGAGTTTAGGCAAGAAGCTTGTTGTGCCGTGTTCATGAAACACAGACTAAAAACGAAACTTCCCCTAAAGAGATTGAAGGAAACGAGAAAAAGTTTGTAAAGTTCTTTTGAAGTCAGTAGTAGGTGCGGCAATGTTTCTTGTTTCTGCGAGACTATTTATAAAAGTCTTATCTTATATCTCTGATTAATTCGTGCTCGTATCAAAGCAAGAAACGTGAATTTATCGTGCAAATGTAAATAGCAAATGTAAACAGGTCAAAGATGCGGTCTCATTTCCTATGTGCCGCACACAATGAATCGCTTCTATTACTATTTAACACTCAACACTCCATTTTATCTATTAACACTTCTGTCACTGATATGCGAGTGTTACTCGCCCTCCATTGATAAAATCCCAACTTTACCCTTTATTCAGCGAGCGATAGAGTAATCTAAAAAACATCAACTAATACGACGCACGGGAGCATCAAGGTTAGAGTAAATATAGATTTTCCGTGTCTCGTTTCAGTTTACACTTTCTTTCTTTCTTTCTAAGACTCAAGTTTACACCAGTCATTTTAGGAGAAAACGAACACTGTCTTACAGCTGTCAAACGTATCTACTTCCTGTAAATCATAATGGGAGGAATTTAACTTATGATGTTTACTAAGGTTCCTTTTCCTTATAACCGTTAGGAATGTGCCTTCCGTCTCAGTACATGGGTTCCCAGTGGGGAAGGACGGAAGTGTTCGTCGGAAATTTTAAAGACCCCCTTTATTGTGGGCGTGGCTTGAAATATTTTTTACCCCTAAGAGGTACCGATTCTAACACAACGCACTATCTCCTGTCATATTGTTTCGACTCAACACCCTAAAAGTACCGCAAAAGCTGCCACTGTCGACCTTTTTAGGTTAAACACCCTAAGAGGTACTAAAAACCACTTTTCCAACCCTAAAAGGTACGACGTGCACACCCATCCTATTTATATTTGAGTCCCTCCCAACTCCCCCCTCCCCCCGCGGGATAGGTTCAACCTGATTTTCTCACTTGCTCCTCCTTTTGAAGGACGCATGCTTGCATCTTCACCCCCGTGCAAAGCACCAAGGTGATCTGAAGTTTGAAATAGTCACGTTATATTTATCCCTTCCATCATTCATCAGTTCATCCAACCATCCTTTCATTTAATGTTTATTTCTTTTATATTTAGACAGACCACAATGCCGACCGTCAGGTCACCGGGTCCTAGATACTCCTGCGCGTGCACTGTCTAATCAAGTGGACTTTGACCTTCCCTTATGCGACAACAATTTAGAGGAGGCCTGGTACAAGCTAGAAATCCATGGGATTCCCGCCGAAATTCCTACAAAATGTCCTCCGATTGGCTCGTGTGGAACGCATGCTCAGATTTGGATGCAACCCGATGGACATCCCGAGTTTGGAGAGGAGAAGAACGGTAGTGCATGCGTGGCATGGGAAGGAGTGGAGAGAGTTTGTTGTTTGTGGCAGTTGCCTGTTCACGTGACTCATTGTGGTGGCTTTTTGGTTTATCACTTGAAGAAGACAGGAGAATGTTCTACCGCTTACTGCGCTAAAGAAGGTAACAATTGACTGTTCTCCTTTATCGGTTATCCAATCAATCAATCAATTATCCAATGAATTAACCAATCAATCAAATTTGTTGTTCAAATTGTATTGTAGTGAGATTTTGCTCGTCGTCAATTTTGAAAAGAACCCCTAAGAGGTACCAAGGGGTGCTTACCATTTACAAAAAGCATCCGGTTGGAAATTTCAGGCATAAACATTAAACAATTAAATTCGACGTTGCGAGAGAGGGAATCACTATAAAGTATATCCACATCCGTTAGAGAGACTTAAAAGAGCAGAAAAATAGCATCAACTCAAATCACAGCCCATATTTTCTGAAGCTTCCCAAACGGTATGGGGCGAACCATTTGATTTTCCAACTGGAATTTCCGGTTTTCCCATGTAAATGGTAAGTACCCAAGATGTTATTTTGTTGGCGCGGAGCATTCCCGTCCTTTATATATGGGAGTCCCCCCCCCCCCGGGAAAAGTATTCCAGGAAGCAATATTACAAAAGGAGCCTAAATATGTTATAGGTGTTGCGTCACGGTTTACTCATCTTGAAAAGTTTATCCTAAATTATTCAAGTTTACATCATTTGTGATCCGTGTCAATCTTCTCCGTCCGTGTTCCTTCATGGTTTATTATTATCGCTTTGGAGTTTTTCTAATCTTTTTTTTTTTTAATTTAAATGCTGTTACTAACTTACAAACATCACTTACAATACATGAAAAAACCTACTTACAATACTAATCTTAATCTTCTAATCTAAGTAAACTACCATTTCCACTAAAGGTAATTTTGTACACGGCCAAAATAACTGAAAATACCGTGACTGATACTCCTTAAAGAATCCGGTGACTTACAGTGAGCTAACCCTTAAACTGCTAAACTGACAGATTTTTATTATTTACTTACGTTTGTTAGCTGGCAGGATTCCCTGTGGACCTGGCAAGATAGGATATGCGCCAAAGTGTAAAGGTATGAACAATGGTAATTCAATAAACACCATACTTGACGGTACAAAGTAAAGCTTTTTCTGTGATTTTGTGATTTGGTAAGTGTATCACTTACACCTAAATAGCAATTTTAGTCAGTTGTTTATTTGGCCAAAGTTTGGCGGCCCTGTTCTCTTCGGTTACAACCCCACAACAGAAGAGAATCCATGATCCCACCTCTTATTTTAAGTTCTGATTCTCTCCCACAGCTCGTGACCTCTATCCCACCCTGGCTGATCCTCCACAGATCACACCAGTTGTCCCCCCGGATAACATCCTAGCAAGTAAATCCATACATCTACTCTGTTCTTACGACATTACCGACCCAGGACCCTCTAAAGTCGGTTACAAAGTCACGTGGTATAAGATCCTGCGTTTCTTGGGAGGGACGCCTGGAAAACTAATTTTGTTGACCAACACGACTGACGAGAGAGCGGTAGTTGTTAACTTTGAGTCAGCGGAGTTTAACCTCGGTGATACAGTAAGTACAGAACTTTATAATTAGCCATTACTTGGGTAAGGAGGGTTTAGCACATTCTCATTCAGATTTTTACTTAGTAAACCGGTTTCCCACTGTCTGTATTTCTGTTCGTCCGCAGATTGTTTGTGAAGTGAAGACGTTTTTCTCAGAGAGTCCTGATCTAATAAGTCCTGGTTTTTCAAGCGAAGATTTTTACGTTGGCATTAAGGTGAGTTGCAGTCAGTTTGATAAGTGGTTTGTTGCGATACAGCAAAAACCTGCCTATAAGAACCTAGGTTTTTTTCTAAGTTATGATGGGGCGACGGACGGACGGACGGATGGATAATCTTTATTTATCCACGGTACAAAATTCGTCAGCTTTAAAAATACCTAATACTATTATAATGAGAAATATTTGAATAAAAAGCTGCTTTCCACGAATGCCGTGCCTTACAGTTATTCTTTGAGTAGTCGTTTGAATTGCCCAAGGGACTCTCCTTCCCTTAAGTTACAAGGAAGACTGTTCCAGAAAATGGCGCCACTATAGCTAAAGCTATTTTTGTAATAGTCTGTGCGCGGTAATGGAACATTGAGTTTATTCTCAGAGTCCCCCAGGTCATACGCGATTTCTCGCCTTTCAAATTTAGAACTGAGATAGTTTGGAGCCAACCCGTGCAGAGACCTGTAAACCATGGTAGCTCTTTGAATTTGCTGCTAGATTTTTCCAGCCCTAGAAGTTTGAACATGTGACCAGCGTCTATGGCATAGTTTGAGTGGGCCAAAACACGGGCTGCTCTATTTTGTAGCTTACGGCATATATGGTAACGCGCACCAATGGTTTAAGTCATATTTAGAGAATCGTTTTCAAATGTGCTCCATCAACGGGTCGCTCTCTAAAAGCTGTTCATTAAGTTGTAGTGTTCCCCAGGGGACCATTTTAGGACCACTACTATTTCTGTTATACATCAACGATCTTCCAAATTGTCTATCAAATCGTTTGCCTATTGCTCGTTTTACTAGAAAGAATAACGTTGATGAAACGGTTGATCCATGTAGAATGTAATGTGATGTTTCTTTGCCTAGGAATGATCATAGTCTTTTGTCTTGGCTTTTTGCAAATGTTCCTATCCTGTATGAACTGTTTTTAAGTGTGAGTTACATAACTTCGTACTAACCACATAATTAATTCCCTTTTCAAAGGTGGAGCCTTCGTCCCTTGTCATTTCAGAGGATCATAAAATGAAGGAAATTACCTTTAGTCTTACTGTGCCCCTGGTGTGCCCACCGGACCACCCCAACTGCACAATACAGATACCAATGCACTTAGTTCCTGCTGGTATGAAATACTGTATTTTATTTCTGATTTCATGACGATATTAAAGTACAAATTAGACAAACAATGTAAAATTACTCCTTGAATAATACTATGGGCGATCTTCCACTCAGTTCACAGTCCCAGGATGTTATCAGCTGCAGACATAGCACTATCCACATGTGAGGTAACGATGAAACCGCAATCCTGTTCTCGTCGTGACTGTGGACGCAAGGTTGTCAGGATAGTTGCTGTGTCAGACTTTATTCATGACGGAGACCCCAGGACACGTATCATTACTGAGCCTGCACGGAGCCAGTCGCCGCTTTGGAAGTTACATGACCCGGCCGATGCTTTTGTAAGTAACCTTCTTAGTACTTTGCTTCGAAGGGAAAGGATTACTGTGTTTAAAAACAGGCTTAGCAATCTCTGTTGGACGTCCTCTCTTAGCTCCAAAAAACGATCAAAAATTTGAAAGCATGAGTTCTAGTGTACCTAATTTTGGTCTAGCCCACAATGAGATCACAAGGCCTAAAAAATCCTTTTCCGCCTTTCTGGTGAAGCTCCAGGATGAATAATCAGAGATAACAACGATTTGAGTAGATCCTCCTATGAGGTTAAGCTGCACATGTCTTGTACTTGTCAGTGATGAATTGGCTTCTGTCCACCTCACATTTGACCGGCGCTCAAAGCTTCTTAACAAATGCGGTAAAAAATATTCCCTAGTTAGTTCCTATTTTGTCATTGATACATAAATCTTTGTCGGCTTCAATTCCGCAGGTGCTCTCTAAAGATATCAACACTCCACGGTGTCATCTCTTCACTGAGTCTTACATCAGAACTCTGATCGGCAGGTCAGTTTTGTTTAATTCTGTGGTTGCTATTGAATTTTACAGTACAAGAGCCTCTTGTAAACTATTGCAAAGAAGTTTTGCGCTTTTAAACCTTGCATATAATAGCTGATCATTTTTTTCCGCTCTCTTCTTTCAGATATTACAGGATTCCCTCAGGAGTATCAACTTTTCTGTTGTACAAAAGTACAACAAGGCCTTTCGAGGTTTGTAGGCCAATTACAGGAATGAATAAAACAAACATCTTTTAATAATTCGGCTACTTCGTAATACCTGTGTGGAATGCTACAAGATGTTACAAGCTCTAGCTGAAAGCGTAGCGTTGAAAATAGTATCGTTCCCTTCAGGTGAGGAGATCTTGGGACTTTCGTGGAAAGATAAGTCACAAAGAAGGCAAAGTAAAGCGTTAAACTAAACAATAGTGTCATCCAAATTTATGTCTCGAGATCCGTACCTGTTTTGTGGCCTTCATACATTTGGTTGAATATTTGTTACTCTGAAAATTTGTTGTTCCATCTAGGTAATCATTTTCTTTAATCTCGGCCACCTGTACGCTGGAGACAAACATTATTGGTCTCTTGTTTGAAAACGTTGTCAACGTATTTTGATCTCTACTTGTTGCAGGTTCACGCTCGTTTTTGGGCATGTAGTAAGTCAAGAAACCCAGGATATTGCGCATGTGGAGTAGCTGCAAGAGATGGAGATGATGTCATTGTAATTGACATGTGTAGAGGAAGGTTCATGGAAACTAGCGTCCAGATCTCTATCAAGTCTAAACTTCCTTTGGCAAAGGGAATTCGAATAACAGAAGCTATAAGTGGAAAACGATATACGGTAGGGCTGCTGACAAAGGAATTCAAGGAAAGACGTTTTTAGTGTAGCAATTCTTTGCATGACGAACCTCGGCAAAAACCTTTGTGTGGTAGTCTTTTCTGTAAGGAACCTTCCCTATATCAGCTGGTCAGTGGATAATATTATGTAACAAATCTTTAACAAGCTTTTATTTTACGAACTTTGTGGTTCTTTTAACACTCTAGGTGTATTTTCCGTCAGGAGTTTATGTTCGTACAGATGTCTTTGAATGGGGACTGAATGTACAAGTTCAATCGTCTGGAAGAGACCTAAATCACGTGAAGGGCTTGTGTGGCCTCGGAGAAATCAACGACTCTTTTGAGGCAATAAATGAAGGCTTGCCGCCTGAGATGAACGGAACGCAACAATGGAGGTAAGAGCGTTTTTTTTCTTTTCTTTTCACTTGAATACTATTTTCAGTACCAGTACGTGCTTATTGTGGTAATTAATTCCCCTCAAACAAAAGTTACCTTGGCAATCTTCTGAAATTTGTTCTTGTTAATTGTTACAGTGTAATGTTTCAAACTGATATAGAATAAAAGTATTAGGTCGCCATGCCGGCGAAAGAGAGTTGATCGACTAAAAGGTACCTCATAGCTTACACTCTCAGTACGAAAGATTTGCACTGGCCTTAAATATACTAACTTCTTGTTTTCGGTAATTATTGATAAACTGATCTGGAAAATGCTCTACAGCCATGCAATAGAAAGAGGACAACTTCTATGCTTTTGAAACACATGTGGAAAAAGATATGTCATCATTATCGTTAACATGAAAATCCCCTGTGTTATAAAATGAATTACAACATTTAGAGAGGAAGCCATATCAGCCTTGGCTGGTTTTCATGCGGGCCCTCCATCCTGGTGGAATTGGAATTTGGAGATGTTGGTTTTTGTGGAGGGAGGAAAACAGGAGAAAAACCCTCAGAGCAAGGCGAGAACCAACAACAAACTCAACCCACGTATCGTTCCGAGCCGGAATCGAACCCGGTGGGAGGCTAGTGCTCTCAGCACTGCTCCTCCCTGCTCCCCTTGTGATCAGTAAGGACTTCCATCGAGATACAATGGAATACCCTTAGTTTAGTCTGTGACTTAGATCTTGCCTTGGAAGTGCGCGCTACAGCTTTCTAGGCTTTATATGATTTTAGAATTTCATCGATTGTTTCAAAGTACTTTATTTGTTAACAGGTTTCCTGACGGAGACAGTCTATTTCATTACAAACCGTTGACTGAGCGACGCCACCAGACGGAAAAACTCTTCTGTCAGTGCAGCTTAAAAGACAACATCGAGAAGAAAAAGAAATGCGCCGCCTGTGAATCAAAATGTAGGAGACACCAGCACGTGGTATGGCCAGTCATGTCACGTGAAAGAGATATTACCAGACGAGTTCAGTCACTGCAAGCCGGCCGTGTTCTTGAACGTCGACATAATTTCTCAGATGAGTTTTACCCGCTTGATGACAACTCGTCATACCAGCAAAACCTGTTTGACGATGGAAAACCCGATACCTTATTAGCCGTTTTGGCTGTTATCAGCTACTGTAAAAGGCTATTGACTGATACGCCACTCGGAAGAGCTTGCAAGCCCGTAGTTGGTCAGCGGAACATCGATGAACTACTGAGGATTTGCATCCGGGACATGAGGGTGTGTTCACTTGCATCGATTACTCTCCTCTTTTTTCTGTTTCTTTTGTTGTTGTTGTTGTTGTTTTGTTGTTGTTGTTTTTTTAATGCTTTGTTTTGTGTCTGCAGAGTGTTTCTTCTATGTCTCTATATCTGTTGTTGTCTGTCTCTCTTCTTCATTGGATGGTAATGACTGGACGTAAACCGGTGACTAGTGATAAGCAGAAACACGACCAAATCTGACTTACTTGGAGTTTCTTATCAGTCCAATAACACTGATTTTTTTTAGTATACAGGTATATCATCTATAGTGTGGGGAGCTGCTGCAATGTTACAAGACTCGTGTGAAGACTTGGTCTTGAAAAACACCTCAGCCTGGGAGATGACCTCCTTCATAAAAGGGCTGACTCCACCAAAAACTGTCACAAATGCTATGTGTCCACGCCTGTGCAATGACCGAGGAAGGTGTATCAATGGAACATGCAAATGTCGACGAGGTATTTTGAAGTATTCATATTATTTACGAAATCCTCACTTTCGACCCTGGGTTTTATCTTGAGCAGATTAGATTAGTAACAATCCTCTACAGGGCCAGTGCGCATGCTAAGATGAGAGAATAGAGCGGTTCTTGAAATTTTGCTTTAGCTAACCCATATGTTCTTTATGCATGCGTTAGCCTTGTTCTATATTCTAGTGACGACATGACTTATTTGTCACGTATATTATTTATCAGGTTACACAAGTGAAGACTGTTCAGTGCCCTCCAAAACTCCACCACAGCTAATCAGTGTCCAGAATGACGGGGAATGTGACATGAGAAAGTTTCTTTGCGAACATGTTCGGGTAGTTGGTGAAGGGTTTCACAACGCAAGAGATCTGAGATGTTCTTTGGCAGAAATTACGGTAACAACATAGCATTAGTGTAACTCTTGTTCACGTCGACTTTTGTAGAACGAGTCTAGATCTTGATGTGTGATGCTGCAAGGGGTTAAGACGTGCAGCTGTCCCTTTTAAGCTCCAAAATAAGCCTTCCAATCTTCATTATGTTAGTCACTGGAGTGAATACTGAGTTAATCAAATTTCCCCGTATTGTACATTAACAATAACATTCAGAACCATCGAGAACACTCACAGATAACCACGTGCAAACTAACGTGGCGCCTTTAAAATCACCAAACCTTTTTATTCTCCTTTTTTGTCCTGACATTTAGGAAGCCCCATTTGAAACTCAGACCTTCTTATCTAAGGCTACCTACGAAAGTTTCCGTGGCGTAACGTGCGAGGTACCGAGGTCGCATGACATAGACGAGGCAATACGTGGTTACCAAGTACGAGTGAGTAATGATGGAAATTTATGGAGCCAGCCTCGTCCTCTTTTCATTTTTGATGGGAATTGTCTGACGTGCACCACTCAGGGCATGCGTTGTGAGATTAAGGTTGGTAAGTACAAATAACACTCTGGTCTCACTTACTGTAAGTTCCCAAAGGACAGTTACAGTGACACTTCAGCAGATTCTCCATTAAAAATTCGCTTCCTATTCTCTTTTGCCATGACCAGTTTACAAAACTCCCTTTAAAGATCTTCTGGTGCGATCTTCGGGTTCAAAGTAATGTTCAAAGAGACCGTTGCTGCTGAATGAAGATTTAATATCTGACAATAATGTTTAGTTCTCCGTTTTCTTGAATTAAAAGGATTAATTCACTTATGGTTAAGTAAAGAAAGAACTTAGTTTGATCTTATATCTTTTTTACACAGCTCTCAAAAGCACTTCCATTCCCTCGGGTTTTTTTCTTCAGTCGTTCTACAATTTTCTTTGTTTTATAATGACCGCAAAACCCATTATTTCAATCCCTACCTCAAATGAAAAGTGGGGGGCAGGGTCAGGATCCTGGGACGAATATGGCCACTCGCTGATCAATTATAGTTTGATTCTCTGTTTAGAATGGGACTTGTCGTATTCATGGCCGTTGCCGCAGACGTGGTGAAACAAATCCTCAGGATCCCTGTCAGTGGTGTTCACCAAAAGACAGTCAACGGAACTGGACAGACATACGCTGCCAATCCGGGACCTGTGAAACTTCCACTTGTGTGCATGGAGTTTGTATAGATACAACCATGGGAAGGTACTTCTGTTTCTGTGATGAAGGATTTAGAGGACTAAACTGCGATGTTCCTGAAAACTCTTGCGCTTCGAACCCTTGTGGAAGTGGGACTTGCGTTCAACTTGGAAGTACGTTTCGTTGTGAATGTTCTTTGGGATACGCAGGTTTACAATGCTTGGACCTGATCAACCCTTGCTCTTCAAATCCATGTAACAATGGAAGCTGCGTTACTAATGGAACGCACTTTGGTTGCTTCTGCGATGAAGGCTTCACTGGTCGATCCTGCGAGACTAAAGTTCAGAGTTGCTTGTGTCGACATGGGAGATGCGTGCCTCAGGCTGAGAATTATGTTTGCATCTGTGAAGTTGGGTACACAGGGAAATTCTGTGAAGCACGAAGCGATGACGCCTGTTCCTCATTGCTATGTAGCAACGGTTTCTGTGTGGAGAGAGATGGTCATACAAAATGTCTATGTGATTCGGGATACACTGGCAGTCTATGTGATATAAAAGTAGATTCTTGCGTTTACCCACCTTGCTCAATTGGAAATTGTTCTTCAAGTCCATGTGGGCATCGGTCGTGTTTCGGTGATAACTATAATTTCACTTGTGCCTGCGAGTTCGGGTTTACTGGGTCAAACTGTCATACCACCATCAACATGACTCAAGAATCAAAGATAGGAGAAATTGTGAGCAATTTCACAGTTAATGTTCACCAAAACTCTTCTTTCAACTTCACTTTTTATCATGTTAAAATATCAATCGACGGCTCTGAAAAGATTGCCAGCGACAAACTTTTATCCGCATTTGATGGTAAAGATTTGGTTTGCCACGGAAATCTTGCTATCATTGAAAAATTTGTTTCATATCAAGATCGGATTTTCAGAATCGATGAGAACATGCTACTTTGTTTGTTGCGTTCTCTTAACAAAACGTGTGACTGTGATGAGTCTGTCGCGGAAGAAAACTGCTCATGTTCACTGTCATTTTGTAATTGCTATTCTCAAATTGAACAAACTAAAAACAAATCATGGACGTCTTCAAAAAGCAATCCGTGCGAAGATGGTTACATATCGTGTAAGTGCTTTGACAGGCACTCGGGATTACCTTGCGATGGACTTGTTACCACCAAAACATTGAGTAAAGGATTTGTTGTGGACTGCTCCAGTGAACTAGATTGCAACGAAACAACTGACCCTTGTTACCCAAACCCATGCGTGCATGGTACATGCACTTATTCGGAAGAAGGAATACTGTGTTTATGTGAAAATGGATACTCAGGAAAAACGTGTAATAAAACTTCAAGGGACTTCTGCCAGCCCAGTCCATGCGTACGGGGTAAATGTCAGAACACAGAAAATGGATTCCAGTGCGTTTGTCCAAAAGAATTTTATGGATTAACCTGCAATCAAGTGAAAACGCGATGCAGCATAAACATTTGTAGCCATGGAGATTGCTTCATAGAAGACACCGGAGAGCTCTTGTGTGAGTGCTTCCGTGGTTATGAGGGACCACTATGTGAATCCCTCGCAGTAGACAGATGCCAAATTGGTAGTTGTAACAATGGGTTGTGTATTAACTCAAGAACAGGATTTAGATGCATTTGTTTATCTGGATTTTTAGGAAAACGATGCCAAGTCAGGGACTTCTGCTTTCCAAATCCATGTGCAAACGGAAATTGTACCAGCAAATCAGATGGTTATCAGTGCGTTTGTCACGCAGGCTTCACTGGAAAGACGTGCAGGGAGAACGTAGATCACTGCCAGAGTAGACCATGCGTCCGTGGACATTGCGTCAATAGTCAAGACACTTACTTATGCCAGTGTCCACGAGGCTTCGTTGGTGACACCTGCAATGAAACCGTAAACTTCTGTTCATCAAATCCTTGTCTTCATGGCGATTGCATTAACTTAAAAAGTTCTTTCAAATGCGAATGTGAAGATGGCTTCCAAGGTATCTTATGTGATAAAAGGGTCGTCGTCGACCCATGTGACAAAAATCCCTGCAACAATGGCAGATGTATCAGTGTCCAAGCAGTGGCAAGAATTAGCCCTTTGTTTTATTGTTTGTGTGATGACGGATTTACGGGTCAGTTTTGTCAATCTCAAATGGACCCATGCCGAAACTACTCCTGCAAATATGGGTTGTGTGTAGCAATTGATTCCAACAGATTTCAATGCAAATGTTTTAAGGGCTTTCAAGGGAGTAAATGCGAAACTGAGGTAAATCATTGTATTTCAAGTCCATGCAAGAATGGTGCGTGTATTCCAAAAAATTCATCGTTTGAGTGTTCGTGCCACCCTGGATACAAAGGAAACTTGTGTGATGAAGTGAAAGACAGGTGTGAACCAAATCCATGTAAACATGGACGTTGCCATCAAGGATCAACATCGATCCAATGTTCATGTTCTGCAGGATATACCGGAAACCTTTGTGACTCAAAAGTAGATTACTGTGGTTCGAATCCTTGCGAACACGGAGTTTGCGTGGCTAGCAGGATTCAGTCGTTCAAGTGTTACTGTAAGCGAGGCTATTCTGGAGAACTCTGCGATCAGAAAGTGAATCCTTGCACACCGAACCCGTGCAAGCACGGCTCATGTATACACCGATATTCTTCTTGGTTTGCCTGTCGATGTGAATTGGGATACACAGGTAAAATGTGCGATAAGAAAATTAACATGTGCCAGTCACAACCTTGCAAAAATGGTGTGTGTGTTAACTTTGGAATGTATTTTCGGTGTCGCTGTACAACGGGTTTTCATGGACGTCTCTGTGATGAAATTGAGACCTGCCAATCACGACCTTGTAAACGTGGGACATGTATTGCCACTACCAATTCGTTTACATGCAGATGCCCGGAAGCGTACACGGGTCGTTACTGTGAGAATAAGATTGATCCGTGTCAACCAAACACCTGTAAACATGGCAGATGTACACCGGTTGACAATTTTTTCAGGTGTCTCTGTGATAAAGGATATACTGGGGAACATTGCCAGGTGAGTTTGAATCCTTGCTCCTCTCACGAGTGCGAAAATGGAAAGTGTATCGCGCAAGGTGGTCAGTATTCGTGTCAATGTTTTAAGGGATTCAGTGGAAACTACTGCGATGTAGACATCGACGAATGCCTAAACTCACCATGTTTTGCTGGCGTCCATTGCAGCAATTCCGTAGGAAGCTATTCTTGTGGTCCGTGCCCAGTTGGTTTCACAGGTGATGGTTTGCGTTGTGAAAAGTTAATGGATCCCTGTGAAATGTTGAATTGTTTGAATGGGACGTGTATCGCACAAGGTGGTGTGTATTTCTGTCAGTGCCATCAGGGATTCAGTGGAAAACGCTGTGATATAGACATCAACGAGTGCCTGGATTCACCGTGTTTTGTTGGTGTCAACTGCGCAAATTACCCAGGAAGCTACTCTTGCGGTCCTTGTCCGGTTGGTTTCACAGGCGACGGTTCCCATTGTGAGAAGATAGTACATCCCTGTGAAAAACTGAACTGTTTTAAGGACGTGCCATGTGTCTACAAGGGACAGAAATATGAATGCGGAAACTGCCCGCCTGGATTTACTGGAAATGGTGCTCAGTGTACAGGTAAATTAGTATTTTCTTTACAGATCAGAGTAAATAGCCAGAGGCAAATAGCCTGTAGAGTTACTAACATAGCTGACAGTCCAGAGTTGGAAGGTTTCCAAACGGCAGGGTACTTCTTCTTTGGACATCATAACTTTTTACAAGTGGCAATGAGGTATCGTAAAAATATTTTAAAAAACAGTCACCGCAGCATTTCATTCTTGGTTTCCCACTCTAGAGATAGATGCTTGCTCGTCCAATCCTTGCCATCCTTTGGTTCAGTGCTTCACGTTACATGGCTCTCCCTCAGGTTTCCGTTGCGGTCCCTGTCCAGCAGGGCACAAGGGAAACGGAATCAACTGTACCTCATTGTGTCCTCTTCCTTGTCCCTATGGAATGGAATGCATAGGCTATTATACTTGCAGGTGAGAATGCTCGTGGCCTTTCAACCTAATTTTTCGTATTACTATTTCCCCGAAATGTCAATCAGGTAGAAAAAAAAATTCAAGCTGATTCCTCTACATTACCTCCTCGAGCTTGTCAGATTAGCTGTTTTCTTGCATTCTTTAAGGTGTCCTGAAGGTTTCCAAGGCGTTGGCTGTAAAACACCATTTTGCCGAGCTGGTTGTTACAATGGTGGTACATGCGTGAAACCAAACGTTTGTAAATGTCTGGAAGGATTTGAAGGACCTGCATGCCTGTCACCCGTATGCCGGCCGCCTTGCAAGTATGGCGGAAAATGTGTCGGGCCTGATAAGTGTCGCTGTCCGCGCGGATTTATTGGATCTCGATGCGAAAAGAAACGCTGTCTTGTCTCGTGTTTGAACGATGGAAGGTGCATTGGGCCGTACGTCTGTCACTGTATGCCGGGATATTCAGGTCAAAGATGTGAAATTGGTAAGCCCGGAGTAAGATAATAGATTGAAGTTGGGCTCTGGGTTTTCGTCAAAAGGGAGTCCAGGAATCCTGTAAAACAGTGCTTTTCATGGAACATTGCTGAACTAGAAGCACACTCTCTGGATTTCACTTTTGATTTTCTGGTTCAAAGCCTGGATCTACTGGGATTTTCTTCCCATTGAGAAAAAAAAACAGAGAGAAAACAGTTATTTGGTGATAGGAAGATTTTCGATTGTCCATAGCTTTGTTTGACTTGTATTTGCTTAGCTTCCTACTCGTTTCAAAACTCGTGCGCTGTCCAATCAGATCTCGCTCGTTCTTTGACCTGTCAGATCGAACTCATCATGACTTGGGTCACCGCGTTTTCCCGCGCTGAGAAAAGGTCGCATGTTTCTTTCTGGCTGGTTAGATATGAATGCTTAGGGGTGTGTTTTTTATGAGGAAACCACGGATTTCAAAACTTGAAATGCACTCTTCTTGATACAAAGTAAAGAAAGTTGTATTTGTTACAGCGCCTTGTACTCCGAGATGCCAAAATGGCGGTTTGTGCATCGCACGTGATGTCTGCAAATGTTTACCTGAGTACATGGGTGAACGATGCCAGTTTCCACTGTGCAGACCACCGTGTATAAATGACGGACACTGCGTTCGACCCAACGTGTGCATGTGCCGTGCTGCATGGAAAGGAGATCATTGTCAAAAGCCTGTTTGCCACCTGCCTTGCTTGAATGGAGGAAGGTATTAAGCTCTGTCACATTGCAGTCGTCTTGATGACTTTAATGCGTTTTTGATAATGAGCCCCTTATTCTAAAACCGTGTCCCTATTCTGTTTCTATATAATACCACCATTAAAGTACCTTGAGTTCAATGCGGTTACTCTTTCTTCCGAACTGCTCATTATAACAAATCAATTGTCTCGACTGTGGTCTTCATGTGAAGGCCCAATTCCTTCACTGATACACACTCAGATCAAAAACAAGGAATAAACGTCCCCTCCCCAGCCAGGAAGAGCTCTCTCTCCAATAAGCTCTCACTTGTAAGATCACAAAATACAACGGTGAGCTGGACGATAACTAGAATCATTATGGTCTAAACTTATTTCCCCGTCGCGAGAAACACTTCTTCTGCTATGTCCAAAACAAACTTGTTGTTGTTTTTAATTTTCATTAGGTGTGCTCGTCCAAACCAATGTACTTGTCTTTCAGGATATGAAGGCACTATGTGTGAAAAAGGTACAGCTTAAGTCATCCATGCCACCTTATGAAAAACGTGTTTGCTCCTAGGCCGTAATATACATGGAATATGTTATTTGTTTCTTCTATGTTTACTTTTTTGTGTTTATTGAGATAAATGCTGGAAAAACGTAGCTAATTACAAACAATATATGAAAAAGGTTACATAATACCTGAGGGAAATGACACACACTGTAATAGACACGTTTCGGATACTCCGTACCCATCATCAGTTTCAGGATGTGTGACACAGATGGATCCGAGTACCGGAAACATGTCTATTACAGTGTGTGGCATTTCCCTCAGGTATCATGTAACCCTTTTCATTTATTGTAATTAATACTTTTAAGAACCTTCGAGATTTCAGAGAAAGATCATCTTTCTTCCAATATCAATATGTTAGGGAAACAAAGACGTAGCAAAAACGAGAAAGCTCGCCAAGTCAACCTCAATTTCTCGTTACTAAATGTTTCAGTGACATTCAAGGAGGAAATTTCGTAACGGTTGTTATATTATTGGCTATTTCCTTGACAGCTATTTGCAACCAGCCATGTTTAAATGGAGGGCAATGCGTTCGTCCCGGAGTCTGTGCATGCCCATTTGGATTCACCGGAAGGCAATGCGAGGAGAGAGGTTCGTAGAAAATCACCTCTAATTCTCTATGATGCACACACACAAAAAAATAACTTGGACATGGAGCAAATCAAAACCATACCAGAAAAACGTCTTGGAAACTCAGTTGTGCAAAACACGCTTGCAAAAATGCTGCAATGCTCAAGAGTGAGAACTTGATTGAAACCCAGTGCTGCAAAGTGAACTCGACTACTATAAGAAAATGAGTTCATAGTTTTTCTAGAATAGATATAATAATATATTTTGATTTTTCTGTTGCTTTACAGACCCGTGGTACGTGAACAGAAAACAGGAAAATTAAAGCGGCAGGTCTAAAACAGTTGCCTAGCAACAGCCTCTGTCTTATGATGCTTCTGTTATCCATGTTACTAATGTAATAAGACTGGTCTAAAAATTTTTCTAGAACTTTGTCTGTAAACAGAAGAAGAAATATCACTTACTTATAACCAAGGATGTACTTTGTTTTTTAAAGTATTTATATTCGGCTTTAATCGAAAAACCTGCAACCTGATATTCATATTAAACTTTCGTGTTCGCTAAATTTCCATAGTTATTGCATATATATTTACAGCAACCAGAATTCAGTATATACTTGTTTCTGCAACATCTGATTGGATAATTAGAGTGAGACATTTGTATTTTAATGATTTTCAAGTTTTCACTTGTACGGCAGCAACTTTTCCTCGTTGTACAAGCAACGCTCGAAGCGAACATTTTACGATATGTGCGTTTATCCAGTCCCGAACGCGAAATATTAATGTCTTATTGAACTATTTTATCGGTTTCATAACAAGATTATTTACTCCTCCACTCTGAATTGCAAACTGAACAACTTTAAGAAACAAAAAATAACACGAAATAGTCATGTAAACATTAACAAGGCCAAAACGTTGTGGTTTAATTGTCTTAATTCTTTGTTTAAGCTGGCTCTTACAGTTTAGTGTCCTTGTAATTTTAGTGTTAGATATCAATACAGTCCAGTTATTTCGCCCTTACTTTCAGCTTTTATGATGTAATGGTATCAACTTGCAAAAGGTTCTTCAAAGGAGCTCAGTCACGGTATTTTGGGTTATTTTGACCTGGGACAAATTTACATTTATTTTGAAGGAAACCTGAAAATAGCAGTTTACTAATATAAAAAGCACCAAAAGGTTATATAATAATAAACCATAAAGGAACAAGGATGGTTATAGATGGAGAAGATTAACACGGATTACAAACAAAGAACTTGAAAAATTTAGGCTAAACTTTTCAAGATGCGCAAACCGTGACGTAGCTCCTTTAAGTACCTTTTCATTTTAACTGAATGATTATTGCAGTCCTGAGTTACCTTCCGCATTTCTCCCCTTCCCCCCAACACCGCACCCTTCTCCACCCCGACTCTTGTTGCTTGAGACACTTTATGAAACACACTCCCTGTTCAAGACCAAAGTTGCCTCGAAACGCGCACCTTAGAGTGACACAGCCCCATTAAGCCCAAATATTTGAAACATAAACATTCCATTGGTGAGACAAAAGAGAACTCGAGAAAAGCTGATTGTTGGGAGTATATCTTTTATAAGCTGCTTCGATTTCGAAGTCAACACGATAACGGTAAATCACGTTATGAAATCATTTATTTATGAAACTGGGACGTCCTCCAAAACTTATTTTAAGAAAATGTTTACTTTTTCACCTTTCTACGTGCCGAGGAAAGGCCACGTCGTTAATAAATAAAGTCATGGTCTGTTACAGGGCACTGGAAAGGGTCCATGAAGTTCAGGTATCAGACACTATAACCCGACCGTGGGTCAATAGAATATTCAAGGACGTTTTGGAGAGTTACATCAAGTCACGCGATTTGTGATACTCGAGGCATAAGGCGTGGGAAAAACATATTTTTGTTACACGATTACCAGTGACAGGCATCTAGGAATCTTGTTCCGTAATATGCTGTTTAACTGCACTTTGTCGGTAGTCAATGGACTGTATCGTGGTATAGGGAAAGTATCGTGTCTTGACCAGAACACAACACAAAGATTCTGCAAGGCTGACCCTGTAAATCTCAAACTCTGCCATTCACCGTCATCTTTTCGCTCGTCCCTTTGTTCTATCGCTCGAACAAGCTTCCGAGTCCATGATTAATTGTAGTGTTGTAAACAACCAAAATCCCTTCCGGATTTCTGCTATAATCTGATGATAATGCCTTTATTGCCCTTTGCGGCAGGTTCGAAATCAGGGTTCTCCAAGGTATCACACTACTGCTCTGAAAAAATAATCCGCAGAAAAATCCTTTTTTGCCGACAACTGTCATCGCAATATGGCAGTAAATAAAAGGCTTAACTCCTAAAATAACTCTACTTGACATCAATTGCTTTCAAAGAAAATAACTTTGGCAAATTTTCTCTCGACTCTGAAATATTTTCACGTACTTTTTTTGTTGGGTAGCGAGTTTACAGACTTGCTTCTATTGTATCTCAAGCGACTTTTGTCTTTAGTTAAGTACAAAAATGTGCAGGATAAGTAGATGTAATCCATACCAAAAAAAAAAAGATCGATCCAGAAGTATTTGCACAGATTGTACTCTTAATTTGATTTCTATGGCCTGACGAAATCAACTGGTTGATCTTTGTAATCAGCTCAGTATTTCAACTGTTCCGGCATTTAGTTCTAATTTCTATTGTTTCATTCATTTGATTTATTCACTGGCGGATCTAGGGCCCGAGCCCCCCCCCTCCCCCGCCCCCCCCCCTCCCCCGCCCCCCGCCCCCTTATTTTTGGTGAAAAAAAAAATGACTGAAGGAAGAGAAGCCGGCAGGGCAAGTAAGACACGACCGCCGCTCCCCCCGCCCCCCCCCCCCCCCCTCTTTAGCTCAAAGTCTGGATCCGCCCAAGTGTCATCATCTCTCAAAGCTAGATTGATGAGGAAGAAAAGAGAGTATTTACTTCAACCCAAAAAAATTTTTCTCAAAACGTTTCTTTCATGCAGCGGGTTCGTGTAATGCCTTCAGAGATTTTAGTGGTCATAGTCTAGAGTCATGTTATTACATAGTTGCCACTGACCTTTGCCAGACACCAACTTATACTTGAGACAGAGCGTAAACTGTTCTCAGCTCCTGACAGGTTACAGCGTGAAGCCATCAGGCATCGACTGCTTTAAACGATCTTCGCAATATTTTTTCTGGTAGGTTGACTCAGTTGTTAGTTCCTACAAGAGCTGTTGTGCTGCATTAACAGGTGGGTTCAGCAGTAGTTATGAACTTGTAAATAATAAAGGTGGCAAGTTTTTGCTCGCAGACGAAGGCCGCTCACGCTCAAAGCGTCACCTTGGCAAACTGGCAACGGCGGATAATGCATCTTCATCAGCTTCTAGTTGATAAATATCTAAGAAGGTTTGAAACTAGCGAAGTTCTGTCATTTTACTAGTAATGGCGCGGAGGCCAAAACTGCATCTGGAGGTCAAGGGTTCAACCACGCTTGCTTCATTATCAAGCTGGGTTTGTTCTGTTATTGTCAAGACCTTGAATCTGTTATTGTTCCTCCCTACACTCAGGGATAGAAAAGGTTGTTGGCAAATATTGTTTGAGTAACCTGCGGTAGAGGGGCGGAATACTTCTGGCGCAATGTACTTCATGAGACCAGAAGTATAAGTGATAAAAACCGACGTTTCGGTGCATCTTGTGCCATTATCAAGGTTACATAATTAAAGATAAAAAGCGGTTTGTGAACAGGCTAAGTTGATGCGAATTTGCATAAAAGAGTGCCAAGCTAATTACATGAATACTTTAGCACGAAGAGTCAGACTGCACATTCAGTGCTGGTTTAAGATCTTGAATACACAGCATTTTATTAACAAGGCAGTCAAATTTGTTCGCACATTTCTTGATTACATTGAAGCGTGCTAAGAAATTGGTCAGAACAGCTTCAACTTAGCCTCTTCACAAACCGCTTTTTATCTTTAATTATGTAACCTTGATAATGGCGCAAGATTCACCTAAACGTCGGTTTCTATCACTTATATTTCTTGTCCCATGTATTTCCAAATCGTTTCTTGCAATGTACTTCAATTCGATTACATCATAGTTAATAGAGGGAAATGGTTAAGAAGGCCGGTAAACATCAGAGAAGCAAGCAAACAGGCTAAGATTTACCTTGGAGGGTCTTTGACCCCGCACATCTTTTGTTTTATGCTCATTGACTATGCCTGAATTACATAATCGCAATGCTTCTATTGATTAGTTGTATGAGCGCACATAACCACCTTTTGTATTTTGCCAGGTTTTGTACAGGGTCAATCCCCAAAATAGCCAACAAGAACATACAACGAAGAACTTTGCACGGTTTCCTAACCATTTCCCTCTATTAACTATGATTATATCAACTTTACTGAGCTATTTTTATCAATGGTTATAAACTTTGCAAAGTTTCAAAGGCACGAACAATCAGTGTTTGTAATTTTTAGGATTCTTACAATATTGTATTTGATGTAATGTAATATCAAAGGGGACAGATTGATGAATTTGAATATAATTTCCCACTTGTTATGCCCAGTTTGGACTGTATTAGACTGCGGCAATTTATCCGTTTTGTTCTCCAATGCCTGGACATCAATTTTCTACTGCATTAACTTCTTCTGCGCTTGTGCAGTGTAGTCATTTTTAACATCGAACATCTGTAACTACGACCAAGTTACAGTGCATGGCCACAAAATACGACCGGAGCTTATCCTGGTTTCTGTACTTGGAGTATCTCTACCCCTCCTTGGATGTGATGCTAGTCCATCGTAGGTGTACCTCCAGCATTAAATTCGCCGTCACTCAGTTTTCCTCCTAGATGGATGAAGGCACTTTGAAAATAACGTCCCTCGCACAAGAGGACGTGACCTCGGCCAGGGCTCAAATCCAAACCCCTCGATCCGAAGTGTGATGTTGTGACCAATAAGCTACCGCGCCTCCCACGCGGTATATGGGTCTGGGTCTTAACGAGGCAAATAATAATTTATTCAATAAAAGTGAAAAGAATGCAAAATACATTACTAAAAGCCTTCTACAAAACTAGACACTTACAAGAGATAAACCCCTTTGTTCTGTTACACGCTGCAAAAATAGTCTACTATTTATGCCGTTGTACGATTTTCTACCTTACAGTGAGCTGATTTAAATAACCTTCAATCTGTAAATTGGTATTTTTCTGTTTTCTAATTTGTAAACTATATTTGACTTAATCGTCATCTGCATCAGCTTCCTGTTAAGAGTGATTCAATTTCTTTGATTTCATCGAGAGTTTCTTGCTCTTTGGAGATCTTATCAAGCTGTAAAAAAGGAAATGAAACCGTTATCAGCCAATGCCATACTCCAATTTAAAATGGAAAAAAGCTGTACTTAGGGTACGTGAAGCAGATTCACAGACCAGTCTTTCGGAACAGAAGAGACCGAAGGGTTTTGTCTTAATGTTTCAGAAAAGACATGGTGTTTAATCACGTTTTCAAAAAACCGAGAAGAAAGCTGAAGATACATGTTCCACGCACAGGGGTAACGCAAACTTTTTGACGAACTATAAGGTTTGAAAGACTGCGTCAACCTTCTGATATACTTTCTCAACGAAACTAAAGCTAAGGAGAAACACGAGACTTAAAGTCTAAACTTGTTAGAGAAGACTAAAAAAATTGCGTTTCTCCTTAACATAGTAACAAACCTGAGTTTTCTCTAAGACTTGTCCAAGTTCTCTTTTTTCTTTTAAAGCTTCAATTTGTTGGAGTTTTTTCTTTAAAGCTCGTATTCTCTTTTCCGCAGAAGTTAGACCGCTGGCCTGAGAGACTGAAGGCGGTGTTTCTGTGGTTGTCGTTTTTTCTTTGACGCTTTGTGCGTCTATGCAAGATGAGATATCGGCTCCCAAATCTTCAACTTCCGCCATGCTGAGAGATTAAACCAAAATGAGCATAATTCATGTTATTTTTGAAAACGTCGGTGAGCATAATAAGTTTGGTAATATGATGTCATAAGCTAATGTTCTCATCTTGTAAGGAAAATTACAGTTGATAAAACCCTTCATTAAGGTTCGTGTTTTCTAAGCGTTATAAAAGTTTAAGAGATGTCGCACGTTCTCCCACGTTCTCGTCTGAGGAGATCAGCCTGGTTTAACAACAAAGATGAGACAATTACAATCATTCCAAAGTCGCATTGCAAAGAAGATTTTAAAGGGAAAAGTGACATCAGCTGAGGCCCTAACATCGTTGCGGTGGGTCCCATTACATGCAAGGGGTTTTGGTCATTGGTGTTGTCCTGTGTAAGACGCAATGAAAGGAGAGATCCCCGAACATTTCGATGCGTTTAGATCTACCATGAACCAACAACATGGTTACAATACCTGAAATGGTTACATGCCCAAAATTAGCAAGCCAAGAACGGAATGGGGCAGAAACAAAACGTATTATAAAGCAATAACCGATTGGGCCTCACTGGCAAGTGAGCTAAAGAAACTCATGCCAAAAAGGATTTTTAAACACAAACTGAAACAGTATTAACTCAACCATTTTTACCCTTAGTTAGCAGTAGTATTTTTAATCCTACTTCTAGTTTTATACCCTAGTTTTAGTCCCACGTTTTTAGCTTTTATTACTTCTATATTTAGACATTTGATGTATATTTTAGACTTTTATTTTTTAGAGGGCCCTCCTGAAAACCACCGCTAGGTGATTGGAGGCCTCCTCTTAAAATACTAATTTATTTATTATTTTACGTTCTAAAATCAATGAAAGAAAAACTAAGCTTCCTCTTCAGCCTATCAGTATCAGGAACTGGGTGCATACATGATTATTCATGAAGACGCCCGGGCTTATTATTCTCGTATCTCCAGAAAAAAAGATGTCTCTTGACTAGCTCTTGCTATTCGTAAGCATCGATTAAGTAGGTCTACATATGCATTTGCTGGTGTGTTTGTAAGGCTTTTACTCGAAAACTGTGTTAGCTTGTATTTTAACCGCGTAATGAAAGACTAATGAAGAATCATAGTGACCGGCTGTCATGGCGTGAACAAATTCGCCGGCAAATTATTTTCTTGCACAGGCCACCTGTGTGAGTAACCTATTAAAACGATAATTTCGACCGCGAAATGGATAAAAACCTAGGCTCAATACTGGAAGAAGTTTGACTAGTGTTTGTAACCTTTTGTAGACCAGCAGGCAGGTAGTTAGTTGTAGAACCGAGTTCAACTTCTCAGCCGTGCTTTCCAAATAGCTACCTAGTCTTTCTGTTCTATTTTCTATATATTCTCATTTACCTCATCGCAAAATAACACAAAAGAATCATCGACACCATGTGTAGGGATGTTTTCAGTTAATCTTCTTATGGGAAAAAAACTCACCCAAACGTTTCCGTTAATTTCCTAATCAATTAAAAACCCGTCCCTAAACACTGAAATAAACCACGTAGTTTAACGCACGTGCAGAGAAATCAACCAATCAATCACAAGTTGATCGCAGCACTGTTGCTAACACTGAGCCATTGTACAGATTAAAAAATCTTTTGTTTTTCGATGTTCCCGTTGCCGTCGCGTTGTGGTTTGTTTAAACAGCCGTCTAACAATTTAATTGCGTGTATGAGCATTTTAACCAAAGTTCTCTTGCAAGCGAAATATAAGACAACTGCGGGTTTATCCTTTGAATTACTTGAAATATAGATACCACGCTGCTGGTAAATATCATCCATGACTGACCCTCAGTCATAGAAAGCTACAGCAAGAAAACTCGTTCATTGCTTTAGTACAAGCACCACTGCACGAGGAACGTTGAAAAACCAATTTATACAAAGCTATGTCGCCTGTAAACCCTTTTGCCTTGCCGCTGTTCTAGCTGTTTTTAATTTGAGGACGGATTAATTTCTGAGCTCTTCGTGGTCGCATTGATTTAACTTTGCGATTAATTTGGGTTTTGTTTTACGACGGTCATAAAAACAAACCGCATGACTAGAGCCAAACGCACGTAATCATATGTCTGACAACGCCCGAATTTTATAAAGTCAGTGCCTCTGGATTTCAACCATTCTTTTATAAAACTTTAAATGTAAAACGCGTAAACGACGGACACCTCCACCGTTCACTAAAATTCACACGAAAAAACACCTCTCGATACCGAATTATTCTTGTCAATAAATCAAATTACACAATGAAACAGCACAAAAGAATCAGTCATCACTTCAAATTCATACATCTTAAATCGTAACTTGTCTTCAAGAGCTTGCTATTGAGGTTAAACAGAGCACTGGATATGTCCCAACCCATTGCTACCTTACCTCGAATAACCGGACGTTTCCTCGGCGTAAGCAGATACCTTAATGTAACCCCGACGACTTCCGCTTACGGGAGACTAGGCAAGGCGTGGTGCAATTACAAATATCCATGTTGTTCCCTACACTAGCTTATTTCCCTGTGAGTCTGTAACGAGGGTGTCGAGCGGTACGTGTTTCAGTGCTAAGGACAGGACAGGTATGTATTCCTTAGCTGATGACTCCTGTTTTCTCGTCACTTGTCAACTTGACAAGGTTAATGGAACTGTAAGGAAAATTTAAAGGTTGACAGGGGTTGACAGTAACAGGAAAGCGCCCAGAAATGAGAAGGTAACAGGCTGGAGACACGAAGAGTTTTCGTTCTAGAAGTTTATCCATGAGAACCAGTAGTTCCGGTTATGGAATTATGCACAACCGCACAGGCTGTAAACCAGTTATACCGGTTGTGGAATAAGGTGCAAAACTTATGCTTGCATCGACCAGATCATAACTGATTAACACAATACACTCCAAATCATCTATATCAAGATGTTTTTGTATACTGCAATGCTTTCTGTGTTTGATCCACGAGACGAATATAGAAAGTTTGATGTTAAAAATTATTTTCTCGAACGTAACTCTCGCTCTACCCAGCGAAAGGGAACGGGGATGGGTTAAAAAGATTTCGCAACATGTTTGTTTTCACAACTGCCAAGATAAAGGAGGTCTGTCTCCATCACAAAAACACGGTTTTTTTTTTTTTTTTTTCAAAAAAAATTTTTAATGAACTTTAATTCTGAGACTTTTCTAACGTCAATAAGAGATAGCATGCAAGAAAAATAATGACAAACTGAGGTAGCATTTACTCTGAGAATATTAATTTGATTACGAAATCTCCTTGAAATGTGCATTTCTGTTTGTGGGATAGAAAATTCCTTATATTTCTGCATAACAATGTCCGCAACATGATACGGATTAAACAATGCTATATGCACCCACCAAAAACAGACCACGTAGGCCAAAAAACTAATCCTTCGGGGGGCAGAATCTCGCAAACAAAATTAAAATTTGCCGCCTCAGGCTTCTTTAATACACAGATAACTGAAAATGAAAATGTGACGCGACCGCCAACCCTGACTGAGTTGTTAGTTTGATGTGAATTGGTTTGTTGTCTGTGGTAGGTTGGTCACGTACTTCGGCTTGAATGGACTAACAAAAACAAGGTTTTTTTGAAGTGAACTACAGAGTCTGTCAGGGCAGAAAGCGAGACATTAGGAGAAGTTTGGCAAAAGTTATTCGTCAAAATCGAACTCGCTATCCGTAACGGTTTTTTTTTTTTTTTTTTTTTTTTTTTTGCTGCTGGGATGAAGGAACTCCTTGCAGTTGGCAATCACGTGACTAATCATTGTAGTCTTTCCGTTATGTTTCCATTTTGCGCAAGATCAAAATGCCACACTGCAAATTTTGACCCATTTTTAGACAGATAGTTCATACTAAAAGAAATCTACAACTTGGCTTGAGTAGGAAATTTTACCTCACATATGCTTTGCGCGATTTGATAACTGATAAACGCATTCTGATCTGAAGTGTTTTTATGCATACAGATTAAGCTCTGACCTCATAAAATGTTTTCATCGTCTGTCTTAAGTTAAAAACGAGTTGTGTGCCAGGGAATCAAAGACAGATGAGCAGAGAAAACAGAAACCATACCAGCAATTCAGTAGTTCGCTCGCTGTGAATAAACGTGTTGTTAATATAAACAGGCGACTTTTGAACTTTGACCGTTTGAAGTGTTAGCATTTTCTCACTGCTGAAAGATTAAATGGTGATAACATCTGTGGGAAAGGAAAGGTTGATTGTAGAAAATCCCGCAGTGATAAAACTTGAGAGCAAAGCAAAACAGAGACGAAAATAAAGAACAAAGAACGCTATTACAGAGGTCGTTTCATAAACTTTAGACCAGGAAGTCTTATGACTTCAACCATGAATGTTTGCATGTTTTATAGAGCAGTATGCAATCAAAACATGGAAAATCGATACTACATCGACAACAGACACAAATAAATTTTCATGGCATACATAATTCCTTCCCTTCCATTAATGCACAATAAAAAGGTAATGAATGGCATTTTTCTCATCGCGACACGCAAGTCGGCGACATGAGCACAGTACAAGCAGGTCTTGTGCCTTGCGACAGCCATTCTTTTTCTTTCTTTGTTTCTTGCTCAGTCTTAGACGTGATAAGATAAACTACACTCTCGTGACCATGATATCGTCAAACTTCCAGCTGTGAAGGAGAAAGGGTCCTAAACGTACCCTTCGAAAGCCGGAATATGAATTCACGTGAAGTTAATAAAACCAAAAATAATGTTTAACGAATGATTATTAAATTCCTCTTCAGGAAAAAGCCTAAAGATCGATAGGAGAGAGCTGTTCTCGTGGCGTGTAGTAGGTTGAGTGAAACAATTGTTCCGAACAATCAAATTCTGATTTCAAACAAGGGTAGGTAGTTTACTCAATAAAACATAACTATCTTGGCTTCCCTTTGCTACACACAGAAAAACAACATATTAAAAAAATAATAATTTTCTATAGGGGTTCTCCGTGTTTGCACAAATTACGAGACAGTCATATGAATGACCCAATATATTACCAACTGATCTCGGGTGCGTCAGAGTTCTCGAATGAAAACAGCGTTGAGCAGATTTTTAGGGATTTTAAAGAATATAGGATTTAGACTATCCAAAACTCGTTACAGAGATTTCTATGTGCGTTCCGTTTTACTTGGTGTTTGAGGTTGTTTCGGAGCATTTCCAGAGCGTTTCGCTTGCAATGTAACTCCTATCTGCTTATCGGATATATAGAGGACTACAGTGAAAGCCAGTGAAACTGAAACTCGCTAGAACCAGAAGCAAGGCATTCAGGATGGAGTTGTTGTTTTTGGATTTTATTGCCAATTCCAAATCCAGCATTATCTGCCACAAATCTTTATATAAACTTTAATCCTAATTTTTACTTACGCGGCACCTTTTAGGTCACCTGTGATTGGATGTTTGCTCACCCAGACAAGTGAACTCCCAAATCACGTGCAATTGTATGTGCGCCTACGCACGTCTGTCCATAAATACTCCGAACTTTATTTAAAGAACATTTTTTTCTGTGATCTCACCTCACGCCAGCAGCATTATCTTGAGCAATCCACAACTGTTGACGAATCTTCGCTGCAAGTTTGTGATCCTGCGTGAGTAAACGCGATCCAGTTTATCATTTGCTATTTAACATGAGTTTCATTTACCATAGAAAGACAAAAGGGAGCTGTAAATACTTTGGGGGTATCATCATTCAAATGAAAGCTGTTGATAAATACATTCTAGTGGAAATTATTTTAATCTTTAACAACGCTTTTGCCACGCTTAGCAGTTAGACCAAAGCGTATGACCATTTAAATGAAAGCTATTGAGCAGTACCTGAATGTGGTACTGAAGGTGGTTTTAACTTAAGTCTGACGATGAAAGCCTAGTCAGTAAAGTGTGATCATTTAAATGAAAACTATTGAACAGTACTTTCACGTGATACTGTTTATTGTGCTGTACAAGGTTGTTCTAACTTTTAAGTCTGTGGATGAAACCCTAGTGTGCTAACATTCAAATGAAAGCTATTGACCTGTACTGTCATATGGTATGGCTCATTTAACACTGTAGACACTGTTTCTATAAACTTGTACGTGATCAAATGAAAAACGCTGACGAGCGCACATTCTTGCCGTTTTATAAAACAAGTTGGTGGAGACAAGCGACCACTCTAAAATAACCACTCTAAAACAATTCTTAATACGCAAAAAGAAACTTTCGATTGCAAATACAATACACTAGAAATTTTATTTAGCACTCCCCAAGGGGACTTTTCAGTACTAATACTACTAAATAAGTTAAATCACATGATATGTAATTTTGCTCTTGAAAAAGTCAAGATTTTCATTGATAGTTTAGCGCTAATTACGCCTTCCTCTTTAAACTGAAGAAATTAAAACCAATCTGAGATAAAGCTAACTTCAAAAGATCCACATTTTACAGTCTGATGATCACAGTCATTCAAGGAATTTACAAGTCCTGGTTTACGCTGGAAGACAGGCTATACGCTATTTTCAACAGTCTTTCAAGCTAACACTTTTATAATGATACCCTATTTCAATAAGTTCACATCCCCATCTAATAAAAGTGGCACCTCTTGTAATAAACCCCCCCCCCCCCCCACTAATTAGTGTCCCTCCTCTAATACGCTCAAATCCCTCTCTACTAAAGTTCCCTAAAGATCCCCTCTTTTTAATTGATCAGCTGTCAGGATGATTTTATCTGCCTGCTTGACAATCTGGAGGAAAGCTTTTCTTATAAAGAAGTCCCATTCAAAAAGTCTTGCCTGCTTGTGATAGCCCATTGAGCTCCTGCTGATCGCATTAATGGAACCCCTGTAAGGGGTAGCCTGTTTCACATGGTTTTCACAACATCATTTTTCACAGGTATTTTCACAGATCTATGAAATATCCTGTGAAATACTGTTTGAAATCATATAGAAAACATGTGAAACCTGTACAACATTTCACATTGTTTCCACATGCTGTCCTCACAGGGTTTCTTCTAATACAACTGGGTGGTAAATGGTGAAATACGAGACTCAATGAGGCACAGAGATCCTGAGAACAAAATCCAGGAAATCCTGAGATTAACAGCTTAAGAAAAACTGCAGCTAAGATTCAGTGCAGAGTTGGAACTAATTATGCAAAAATCCTTGCTCAAGACATGAGAATCAAATGCTCTTGGTAGCGAGAAATTAGAACTCATTTCAGTTATTCACTTAATGTTATGTTTGACCCAAAAGTTTACTTAAAAGACCTTTAATTTTCTTATGCAACACTTGCCACCCTTCCAAAACTTAATTTTCCATCATTCCTGTGTTATTATCATCATGTCCCTGATGATGTTCTTCCTCTGCAGTTGTTGTTGTTGTTGTTTTTTTTTCATTTCTTTCAATTAGAATTCAATCATTCAGATGCAACACATACCTTATTGTCTTTGGCTTCTTGTAACTGTTCTCTCAATACAGCGACTGGATCCTTCATTTCGATTGCTTCCAAGGTGCCACCATTTTCTTTAATTTGTTCTATTCTAGCCTTCGTTCTCTTCTCTGCCCTTTTCTTGTTCTTCAAGGCTGACTTTGATAAATGAGCGGAATCTAATAAACAACACAACAGTTCAAAAAGTGAAACATCTCTCAACTTACTATTTTAAATCCTAAAGAGATATGTCAGTAAATTGGGGATATCAGTTAAAACCACATAATTTTTTAGCTTTCCACATTTAGTCATCACACATACGCTGTACACAAAAGTTCCAGATTTCATAATGTAATGAGAGTTACAACATTCTAAAAGGTGATTCGATACAAGTGTCATTTCTTGGAGTGATATGTGATCTTGAATAAATTGTCTGCATTTGCTCGACATGATTCTAGAACTGTGAATAATTAAAAATTATGATTATTCATTGAACTGTTTTGTATCACATCTGCAAAATCCCACAATGTTCTTTCATAAGTGGGGCAGCAACAGGCAACAAGGTTATCAAAAGCTATGATCACAATCCAAAAAAAAAATGGCAGAAGACCTGCATTGCCCTCTGATTTTTTAAAAGAATTAATTTCAATGTTGCAGCTTGAAATGTCAAAAATCCCTGGTGCCCAGGATTGGGCTGATGGCAGAAGATGATTGACATTTCAAGCTAACAATATTGCAACTATCTAGAAATCAAAATATTCAACAATCACAAACATTTTGTGATTACTTTATAAATAGTATATGTACATCATTCCTGAGCAGTTTTTTTTTTTATAATAAGCAGCAACTAACAATAAAAGGGCAACACAGCTTCACTATGTAAACAATGATCACTAACAGTTAAACTTACAAATAAAAGTTGTTGTTTACAAAAGATCAAGCTTGTGTAAAATAGCATCTTTAACAATTCAGCTTGTTGGAAACAACAACTTCATCATCTGGAGAGATTAATAACCATGCATTTCACAACAAAAGGTCTCAAATTCCTGATCGGGTAGATCAGAGTCACAAATTGCCAAACATTCAAAACTTGCTAGTCTGTAAAGAGGGTCGGCATTATTTGATGTCAATCATTTCTTTGACTTGTGACTTCATGTCATAATTAGTTTTTGTACACAGATCATATTTTAGTATCACGTTTAACTTTAGTTACTAACACATTACCTGCAGAGTTCAAAGGGTAAAATAATGAGCAACGTCAGAAAGCACGACAAGCATTAACACTACCAGCAGTACGTGCCCAGTAACATATACAGTGGTCAGTTACTAGATAAACAGATTGATAATTTGCTAAACAATCAGTCAGTTGTGCAACACAATAAGGAGGTATGCACAAAAACATTACTGTAGTTTGTAAGTTAAAAAATATGTTTGAAAAAAATGCATACTAAACGAAAACCTTGAAAAGCTTGGCCAAATTGCACCATCTGTACATGTTAAAAATAAATACACAAAACAGTACTAATTATTATAAACTAGCTCCATGAGTAGACAACATGAACCAATACCTGCACTGTTACTGGCTACCCAAGTGGGCTAGATGGCATCCCACAAGAAAATAGTGTTCGTCATATAACATATCAATTCTTTAGTAACCACGCTTTTTTGGCCAAGATGGCCAGATATCAGACTTATTCTTTCTACATGTTTGTGGATCTTGACTGAGTTCCGTTAAAAACACAGACACCTTAAAATAAAGAACTTGGCTAATGTTCAGCCATCTAATTAGTTGACCTCATGCTTGGTCCATAACCAATATATTTTGCTAAACTAATTCCCACTACTGATAAACAGATGAGCATGTTCGCACGTATGTGTCATCCGGGGCTTACTCCCTTATATCAGCTGTATAGGTATGTGTGGCCCCAAAGGGTATGGTTTTTCAGCCATTTTGGTCCTAAATAGAGTATTGATTTTGGCCATTTTGGTCTTAAATAGGGTATGGTTTTAACACTTGGTCTTAAATTGGGTATGTTTTTTAGAAGAAGCTACTTTTTTATCATTATCGATAAGACCATGAACAAAAGCCCTTCACAAATTCTGATTACAGCAATTTAACATTGGTCTTAACTAGGGAACTAATTATAAGGCAGGTCTAAAACAGGGTATTGATTTAAGGGTCAAGTCACAAATAGGGTCGGGAATATCGCAGATTTTGGTCATAAATAGGGTAAGGCTTTTGAGAAGCGGGCCGCACACCCCTACCCAATTTTTATGGGAGTACCCCTCCCCCCTCCCATGAGGTGTTGGCAGCAGCAGATAGATACAAACCAAGTTACTTGTAAGCCTCCCGTGGTGGTAACTGATTCAGACAAAGAGAAGCTGACTGCTCTCTTCAGTTTATCAAAATTTACAAGCCCATCATTTCTTTTTAATAACAACTGGCTTGAATATGACAAGATCCACGCAAGATTAGAGCGACAAGAATAAATGCACCAGTAATTAACCTAGAGATTATAATTGATCAGGCTGAGAAATGGACATGAATTTCATTTGTGGTACTCTAAGTATAAGTGTCACTGAATGCAGCGTTCTCTAATATCTCAGCAATATCAAACGTAAGTTTCCACAATTCCAAAAGTGTTAAAAACTATGTTCTATCTTAGCAATATCAAATGTAAGTTTCCACAATTCTTCTAGCTCTTTCCTTTAGTAATCTGTCCTTCTACTCCCATGTTTTTTTATTTTCACTCAAATGAGATGGAGGCTAACTTGATAACCTCGCAGTTCTATTGGCCTCTACGCATAAACTATATACCATCATCACCTTTAATTGTTATATATGTATCTTTTTTTCTTTTTTTTTATGCTAATATTGTAATTTCAAAATGTAAGTGCAAAATAAAGTGAAGTTGAAGTTAATAATATTTTGCAGCTAAGTAACATAGGCGAATCTTTGCTGACGTCACATTTTTCCTCATTAACATATGACTTTGCGCATAGAAGGCATCATGCTACACACGGTTTTACTAGCAAAACTTAAAGAGCTCATGAAACTTACTAAGTGGTGAAATTTTTGGCTCTTTTGGTGTAATATTCGAGGAGAAATTGGCTTTCAAAAACATCAACATTTCTGTGGGGCAAAAGCGCTAATGAGCTCATACATTCTTTGTAAAATTTTGAGCTTTTAAACCCATGTCGCACAAAAAGTATTCAATACATCACGCTCAAATTCCTTGGGACAGTTAATCGTACTGTGCCCTTTCAATATTCAGTATTAATCTCTTTGTAGCTCCATCAGAAACTGTATCGCTTATGGTAATGAGGCAAATATTGTAAACAAAGGTTCTCCTTTACAACTGGGTGATCTCAGATCTGAGAGATATGTAATCAGTGTAGCAAACACGGACTGGCAGTTATTACTCGCTGTCCTCTGCAAGTCAGATCAAGTAAGGAATATGTATGGGTTATTGACCAAGTGTGAGGTCAAGATGGCTGGATATTGGCCAAGTTCTTTTTTTGCGTGATTATGGACTGAGACGGAGTCGAGGTCCATAATCTCGCAAAAAAAGAATGAGGCCAATATCCAGCCATCTTGACCAAACAAGCTTGGTCAATAAAGGATTTATTATATGGCTTTCAGAGAAATGTTTCTTGCGGGACGTGGCAAGTAGTCCCGAGCAGGCAAGATAGCTCCATCTTGCCCGCTTGGGTAGCCAATCACAGTGCAGGATTTGATTCATCTTGCCCGCTCACGGAGCTAGCCACATAATAATTACTTATATTCATCTTTTTGTCAGTGCAGCGGTCGTGTACTATGTAGGTTTTGCATTACATTTTATCATACATGCATATAAATAATAAATGAATAAAACTACAGTAAATCAAGTGTTTAGCACTGTTATACTAATTGAGGACACTGAAATAAGCAAACAAATATTGTAAATTAAACAGAAACTTGTAAATCAGTGCACCAGTAGATTAGGGGTGCTTAGCATTTACAAAAACCATCCGGTTGGAAATTTCAGGCATAAACATTAAACAATTAAATGCGACGTTGCGGGAGAGGGAATCGCTATAAAGTACGTCCACATCAGCTAGAGAGACTTAAAAGAGCAGAAAAATAGCATCACCTCAAATCACAGCCCATAATTTCTGAAGCTTCCCAAATGGAATGGCGTGAACCATTTGATTTTCCAACTGGAATTTCCGGTTTTCCCATGTAAATGGTAAGTACCCTAGATTCATCACTACCTGATCAATCAGGGTGAGATAAAAGGTCTCATTCTGTCACATTGGCATGTAGATAGCTGAGATAAATTTGTGATACCCTCAAGGAATCACTGTTTGAGTTTATGTGCAATGGTACATGTATGTAAACATTATAATTATTAAAATAATCATACACAAAACAATTAACTGTATTTTCCACAACCTCGCAAGGGGTCCCATGTAATAAGCTGTATTTTAAAACTGTCTGCTATTATTTCTCAGTTCTATATTTTGCATCCTAGAAGGAAATCACAGGTTCATAAATTGGCCATAGATATGTTATCTGATACAAGTTTATGTCAAGCACTGTCACATGTCTTCATGTTATGTCTTGTCTCATTTTATCCTGACAAGAGCATCTCAGTTTTTGTTGATCCACTTTATAAGCAACACTTGTCAGGTAGCTTAAGCTGTGAACTCAACCTAAATCAGGAGGATCTTTAACACATTCCATTATACATGTAGTTACAATATTGGTTACCAGTCATTTAGCCCCTAGCCAATTAGACCCCAACCAGAAGACGATAAGGCCCCATTCATGCTTAAAGAACGAGAAATACACCGAATTTCGACTTCTGGTTGGGAGCTAAATGGTTAGGGGCTAATCGACTTGGAGGCTAAACGGCCAGTTACCAAAATATGAACTGATGATTTAGACCAAGAGATCTTAAGTTCTCCTATTTGATTGACTTTCTTTATTCCTGTTAAGTTGCCTGTCTACTTAATAATACACTGTAGAGACTGGGTAAGGAGAAACTGGCTTTGATTGTAGTTCTTGTGAATGTTTCCTCGAAAGCCCCTGCCAACCACAGACTTCTCGACTTACAAACAGCATAATCACCTTTCCCCAGTTACAAAATCCCAAACAAATTTTTAAACCTTCCTGGGTATGAAATATTCTGTCAACATGATTGCCCGCATAAAACAGCAATACTGTCTTTATTATATTAGCCTTCATATTAATTATAATCACGTGCTTATAATATGCAAAATACGATAAGCAGAGTGCATTTGACAACAACCTTCAGCTAATACAGGCATGCACATGAAGATATTTTGTGTATCAACAGTGTCTCTTCAATGGGGATGATTAAATATATTTTACTGTCTCTACGGTACTGTTATTAGTTTTCGCATATAGCATGAATATTAACTGCAGCATTCCCCCAGGTTAACAAGAAAGTTGTTTGTCAAATTGAGCATGATTTCTTGAAATTGAGCTTTTGCATGCCCGTTGCCAAACTGCAAACTTGCGAATCCGAAAGTAAAATTTCAAGGGAAATTTGCCAGGTTTATTTCTCTAGGCCTTGCTGAACTAACCTCTTGATTAAAGTTTAAGATATCTTGATTGTTGATTCAAAAAGAAACAGCGATTTAGAATGAAATATTGAGATAAATAATTGATAAATAACCTTACCTGCCATAGCCAGAGTCGAGTGTGTGTGAATGTCACATGCTGTACCGCGGGCTCAAACGCCTTTGTTTAAAAAAGTTGATAGGCCAAGTGACTTCAAATCACTTGGGAGCTTCACTTAGTTAGCATCACAGATTTTGAAAAGTCTTTGGTTTGTACATTAGGAGGTTGCCTGGTATGCTGACAACACGTTTTGGTTACTATTTTGTGAGGATTTTGCGTTAACCTCGTCAATGATATGGTTCGAATATTAACAAGCCTGAGCTGTGAAAGACGGTAGTCACGTTCTGAAAATCATGGCCGACGCGACGAGTAGTGGTGGAAGTGGACACTCGGAAAGAAGTCACAAAAAGACTCATCACAGAACTTGTGGAGGTGCGAAACCAAGGATAAGTGATAATGATTCTTCATGGGGTCTTTCATCGCCTTCGAACGAAGAACGTTTGTTAGGTAAAGCTAAAAAAATTTTGAAAGTTTTTCTGGGCATGTTTGTGGGCGGAAATAAGATAAAAATCTCGCGAAAGCCGCAAATGGTTCAGGTCTAATACTACGTGAACCAATTTTTTTCTTTTTTAGGAGAAGCTGTTCAATACCTGAATGGAGACAGAGAAGTAGCCAGACAAGCTGTGGCAATTGTCCTGGGTGCGACTGCAAGAAAACGTGGATTGACGGGAGCAATTTCTATTTGCACGGAGGTCTCGCATCTTTTACGGCTAAACCGAAGGTAGGCATGGATGTAAACTTATTCCTCGCGAACTGTTTCCCCGTTTCCCGTTAAGCGTAGCTAAAACTCTTGAGCATGAACTGGTCTCTACACAGTTTGTCTAAAGCTGTGTACAATTTATGTACACAACTTTTTAATATTGGCTCTGGTTATATTTGTTTGCGCCTACTGAATGTGGAAATGGCATACGGCAAGCTAAAAATGCGCGAGTTTATCTACCGTCATCTTGAAAGTTCCTTCGTAGGGTATTTAGGGTAGTCTGGATTCCTTTGGCGTAACATATTTCCTGCCTAGCTAAAGGAAGCCTGTGAATTGTGAATACATTTTCAACGAAGAAAAAGTGATTATGTTCATCTTTGAAATTTTCTTCTCCTGGTAAACACATCGCTCTGAAAGTGAGCTCAAAACGCTAAAACTCGATCTCATTTTTGTCCCTTAGGCATCAAAAAGCAATCAGCAAGAAATATGTCGTTTAATTTTTCATTAAAGGTCGGTTCCCTCTGCTTTATTAAAGAACAATGCGCCCCTACCTGCCATTGTTAAGCTACTGATCTGCTGTTTTGATTTCGGCGTTTTGTTTCATAAACTGGGCAATTAACGGGCGTTGTGTAGAAAACAAAACTTGTTTTCAGGGATGCTTCAGCTCATTTAAGAGCTGTTTAACGCACGGCTGCATTTTCTTTGAAGTTGTTTTTTAAAGCATGTCAGTAATTGTTGTTTCACTGGAACGATTATTCATGCTTGAGGGTTCTTTTGTGTGCTGGAATCCTTTTGTGTCGAAGGTTGAGTGTGTCTTCACAAGGTCACCATTCAGGTACAACACGCTATCGAGTGTCTTTCTTTGCTTCATGGGAATCTTTTTTTTAATTTTTTACCACAAAGAATTTAGTCAAAGGTCCAAATTGTTGTACCAATCGAAAGTGAAATCGACATCATAAACAGCACGATGTGAAATGGCTTCAATATCCTCTGTTCAGCTCGCCCGGAAATTACTTTCCCTTGCGAAACAATAGAAGCAGTAAGTCTAATGTTGCGTTGACTAGGCGTTTCTCTTGCTCACTTTGCTCGAGACGTGACTCGAGGTCTCTGTTTATGTTGAAAAAGGAAGATTCCATTGTGAGATCAAATGGGATTTGATTGTTGGAGACCTATTTGTCCACTTGATTTACAAACCATATGTCACAATGAGCGTTACATGACGCACGTCTTCATTAACCCAGATCACGCAGGAACTAATAAAGTATTTCGCGCTAGTTTTGAGACTCTTATGTAGGGTGTTTCTTGTTCGTGTCATAAATACGTTGAAGACGATAGCGTGAACGGGTTGTCATCACTTCCGTATTTAAAAAGTTGTGAGACGTAATTTTCTGTTTCTATAAAAAAATAATATTTTGAAGTGGAATAGAAGCTTACATGTTTTCTTGCATGCTTGAGTTAGAGTTTATTCTGATTAAGGTTATAGTAAATATTTAAAGGGAAATGTTCATTCAATTTCCACATTACGTGGATCCATTAGAATTTAATAACTGTTTACTGTATATGTCTTTGTTGCATGTTATTCTTTTTATGACACCATATCAGAACGTTGATATTATAGAGCACTTGTCACAGACTATCTTTGGAGGAGTCCACTTCAAGCTTTTAAAAATAGTTTGCTATTTTTCACAGCTTTTATTTATATAAAGAATTCTTGGAGTTGAGTATGTAAGAAAAGTGTGTTTTTGCAAGATGGCTTTGTGCTTTCCAAATGGTAATGAAAAGCTGTTACAACATTGCTGTTATAATTCGAGGTAAAATAAAGGTTTCTTTGGTTTTTATCCATACCAGGATTTTCTTGGGATATTTGGGAAGAAAAATCAAAAGTTCTATCAATTTCACTGAACCTACAAATGGCCAATTACATCTATGAGATGTGCCTGCAAGGAATCATGGTAGTTGTATTCATCATCTTGGACTGAATATTGTTGTAACAAATTGAACTACCATGATTCCTCGTAGGCATGCCTCATAGAAAAAAAAAATTGCCTGTTACAATGTGTAGTCTCAGCTTTGAACTTGTTCATTTCAGCCTGGCACCTTTTCAACAAATTATCTTCAAACAATTTTTCCTGGTGTATCAGGTGAATCTTTAATGGTATGCGTTGCAGAGTTTCTTCCTCATTCCCAAATTGCTAAAGGAACTTTGCTGCCTTCCTTATCAGTGTAGGAATGTTCTGTCCTTTTTAAGGAAAATACTGGGTTAAAAGTTTTACATTCCCTAGTTTTGTCAGAATGACGGAAATCAACACAATGTTCTCCAATATAATGCTATGTAACATAATTTAAACCAAACTTGAAATTTGAGTGTATTGTTTTCAGGTATGTCCATAACATACATTTCCGTGTTTACGACCTTGACAATATAAGACAGCAATTTCTCGCTGACTTATGTGCTTCAGTGCCATTTGTCAATTTTTTTTCCAGCAGTATAAAACAGAGCAGTACTGTTCAGTTTCCTATGACCTAGGTGTTTTTTTTAAAACTCTGTTTTAGTTCTCTTAAATTTTGCCTAAAATATGTGTCGATGGACATTGGTTACATGTACAGATTTAGCGAATTCTTGATCAACAATATTCGTATCACTTTTGTTTTGCCTACTACTGCACTTTTTCAGTCGGTTGCTAGTAATTAGGTAACTGGATGTCTTGTTTTTCTTAAGCTCTGTAAATTTGTTGGTATGTTAGGACAAAATCCCCAATAGTTCCAATAGTCATTAAATTTAACGGCTCATGCATTCAGAATTCAGTACCTTCATATTTCATTGATTGCTTTCATCAATCTTTCTAAATGCTGACTTGCACGTTATAAGGTTCTTCCTTCAGCTCTTGGGAAAAGATTGGAAAGTTCATTACTCTATGTAGGAATATGTTTAGTATGATAGCATTTTAATGGATTTGTGTGACATGTGGTTTTAGCGCCTGACTGCTGTCTTGTTCCTGGGCTATAGACATCTGTTTTGAAAAAAGTTGTGCTACAGAAGCTTGAAAGAGTATATAATAATGCCGAGAGGTTTTATAGGTAGTGATAGTTTACTGTTGCTTGTTTGAAGTTTATGGCCTTTCAGAGTGAAGGAAGAAGGATCCATGAATATATATGTATTCATGGTTCATTTTTCCTCTATCTGGTTCAAGCACCATAGACTAAGATCAACAGAAAAAAAATTCTATTTCCGATAATACCTTTCACTACTGTGGCATATTCTTTTACACTTTTGCAGGCCAAACTTTTGCGAAGCAGCTATAAACATGCCCTTTCACCTAATTCTGGTTCTTAATTTTGTGGGATTTCCAGTTATGCTGTATGATGTATTTGTGTTACTGTGCCTTTCAGGAACATGCGGACTCTAAAATTCAAAGCTCAACCGACAAATGCATTTTTCACTCCCATCAATCAAATGTTCGGCGGCTCCTCCCAGCTGCCAACTACTGCAGAGCCTGTTTCGTATCATGAGATGTTTCATATCATGAGGCTCGATGATTTGATTACTGCGCGCTCGGCAGTAGTCTGAAGCTGGGAGGAACCGCCAAACATTTGATTGACGGTAGTGAAAAACACATTTGTCAATTGAGCTATGAATTTTAGAGTCCGCATGTTATTGAAAGGCGCAGTAAACGTTTAAAATACCTGAAGTTTGGGTTTTGGAGTCCCTGTTAATGTGCAACATGCATGACATATCTGCTGTTTTTTATCTAACCAATGAAAGATATTGGGAAAACAATAACTATTTGTTTGCAGCAATGTGCACCATACCATGAATGATCAATTATATTTTTGACCTCTTTGTGACAACTGTCTAATGGTTTCTATCTATTCAAGGCAAGAAGTGGGAGGGGCTTAGTCACAGTGTGCAGGTAATCAAACCCTTGCAATGTCAACTCCACCTCCTAATGTATTAGAGTTTGATTGGTCAAATCAGTTGAAACCCATTACAAAGTTGTCAAAAGGGGTAAACAATATTAATTAGACACTTTGTTAAGGGGCAACACACAGCACACTCAACAACTTGCAAAACCCGAGATCCCCTGGTGTATAGCAGTTGAAACAGGTTGACCACTCTCTCAAAGAATGAAAAATGAAATTTATAATTAAACATTTGATTTTATAGTCTTCAGATTGTCTGAGAATTTGACATTTGACACAAGACTGAATCCAAAAGTTGAACTTTGATTGGTCTAAAAATACTTGGCTTTGCATGTCTGGTACATTAGGATTCAGCAGGTTTTCCTATGTTTGCATATCATCAAAAACGTGATAACAAATCGCAGGCTTAACCTGTGATATTTTCTGCATATACTCAGTTTTTCTAACCCCCAACCTCCAACCCCCAACCCCCAACCCCCAACCCCCAACCCCCAACCCCCAACCCCCAACCCCCAACCCCCCCCCCCCCCCACCGCAAAATACAAACAAGGCTTCCCTTTGTTTAAAGAGAGGGAGTGGCAAGGGCAAAAATGATACTGTTGATCAAAGGATTATTTTGATTATCACTTCCAACCCCTGATTAGACAAGTACAGTTTAGCTCACTTGGTTTAACTTTATGTTGGTCACAAGAATATAAGGAAAGAAAACCATCTTGTTTTCAATTCTATTTGGTCATTCATCTGTGTTTTGAAGAATTTTGCAGATTCAAAACAGGCTGTTGCTCCTGAGTGTGATTAGTTGCTTTGTACCAGAACTCACCTCATTCAATATGCAATATTCAGGATTTGACAATCACTTGGATCAAACAGTCATTGTATTTTGGGGATGAAGGTCAAAGGGGATGTTCCTGTTTTCACAACAATAAGCTGTACTTTGAACAAATATGATATTTTAAAAGCAAAGATATCCATTACCGACCAGATGTTCCGTCTAGGGAAAATTTTTTCTTTGTAATATTTCACAGGCTAGGTAGCTTTCTCTTCCATAACATACATTGAGGCTCTACACAACAGATGATACTTTGTTCTTTAATTTTTCATTTCTTTGCACATGTGTTAATTGTTAGTTCTGCTATGAACCAGACAATTGATCTTCAACCCAGACATGTGGTATTTTTATCATGGCTTAGGTTATGCCAAGGATCTCTACAATAGCTCTTTGTTGGTATATTATTGTTTTTGTTGTATCAAATTCATTTCACAGCTCTACTTACACCCTGTATCATTCCTGAGCTGAAGATTGTAGGTTTAAATTAACCCTAGCCCTATTTTCCTCAGGTAGAAGACCTCTCTCAGGATTCTTTCATTTTCCAGTGGAATGAAGAGGGGGTCACTATGAGAGATAAATCTTTTTTTACAAAATTTTTACAAAACCCTCTTAGTGTTATAAAGAAGTGCCAGAAAACATAAAGAGGCATAAAGAGCCAGATTTGGAAGCTTTAGCTTTGTTTTAGAAAACATTTGATAAACAAAATAGTCTTATTTAAAGGTGTTGCCAATAGACCATTAGCAGCAGGAGATATGAGGCAATTTATTGTCAGATGGGCTTGCCCAGTACTTTGTTATCTCTGTTAGGAATATCCCTTTAACTTGTATCAATCAAGCACTCTGTAGCTTGGAGGATGAATGCAGTCTGTGATAGGTGACCAGTTAAAACTAAAACATCTTGTAGATTAAAAATTAGTTCAAGAGTAAGATTAAAAGTCTTTAACTTGAATTATTTTAATACCATTTTGTTTTCTTTAGCATTAGCAGTGTTGCTTGGAAAATCATTTTCATTTGCTTATTTTTTGCATAGAGAAGTGTAGAAGTACAATCAAACTAAAGATTCCTCTTGGATTAAAGACCTAGTCAAGAGTAAAAATGTTCCAGCGGTTCTTTTTTCCTGAAGAGCTGAATTGTTCAGCTTGTTTTTTTTTTGTTGTTGTTGTCGAAGAAGATAGTGTGTCAGACTAAAAGGTTATCTCTGTATGTGGTATACACATGCAATCGTTCTCTTCTTTTTTTGCAATTCCTGAAGTAGGGCTCATCTTATAATCACTTGGTGTTACTTTACTGTAATGTCCTTCTCTATTGTAGCTGTAAGTATTGTGGTGCATATTACTTGAGCCAATAAATCCTCCGAATGGTTTAGCTTCTTTGCTTGGTTAAAGTGGTTTTTGTTTACAACTATGAATCTTTCCTGACTTTCTGGCTTAGTCGAAGCATGTGCAGGACAAAGGTTATGTGCATTAGCCTACCTGCAGACAAACACGTCTACTGTTTCCACAGGTTAAAGTGATGTCTGTGAATCAACCTTACTAATTGCATTCAAGAGTCATGCTGTTTAAAATTTTTCATCTCTCTTAAATGATGGTAATGAGTTCAACTGCAGAGACATTCACAGTTAGTGATGTGTGCCGTTCTTTTGTAATTTGCCTATTTAGCTTCATTCTATTTTTCTGGAGGGCACTCTATGCTACATGTTATTAGGAGGAGTATGAACAGTTACTGTATCCGTTTAACTCTGGCAATAACCTGTTTAAGGGTCACAAGTCTGGGTGGTTTCCGCTTTTACATCTGCCTTGGAAAGCAAACATTTTCATATCAAGCAAACTAATGATGTCATTTCTTAGGGAAAAGGCAACTTAATAAGAACTTTTAAGCTGCTTTAGATCTGTTAAAGCTCAATTATTTCACAATCATTTATTTCCTTCCTATTACAGTCCAAGCATTTGAGGCACAAACTCTTCTGGAATGAAGTACGGAATTTCCTGTGTGTTTTGGAATTAAATTGTATTGAGTGTGCCTTTGTAGCAAGATTCAAAGATAACAATCCGTTTTAATTGAGTTTCTTCCTTATCAAAAGGTCACTCGGAAGTATAAAAAATGGTTGTGATAAAGAGAATTGCTGCTGCACACCATGGTTAAGTGATCATCAGATCTTTATTTTACATCTCATTTTTCATGTAGCACTTTGTTATGATTTTAAATACTAGATACTAGCCCAAGACACAATTGCTGCATACCATGAAGTAAACAGGGATTCATATTTGCAGTTGTCTAGTCGTCCATGACAACTAAAAAATCGTAGAGACCACCAAATCGATGTGATACGTTACTCTACCATTTCTGAAGGAGAAGTTCACTCCAAAAAACTAATATTTTTTGTCAACGTTAATAAAAACCTTGCAGTAAGTTTAGCCACTCACCGAAGTTTCAGCCTCTAAAGTGCAGGTTTTCCTTGTTAAATTCATCTTGAGTCCTCGTCCAAAACCTTTCATATGAAAATGAGTTTGATTTGCATGAAAATGAACCTGTATGGGAAACACATTTTCATATGAATGGTTTCACACAAAGACTCTTTTCGATAGAGAGGCAAATTGCCTATTCCATACTTGACTTTTTGAATTCAATGGATAAGTTAGCTAGGGGTACAGTTGTGTCAGGAGCTCAGGAGAATAGCAGGTGGGAAGGGGACAGGAGGTAGTGAGAGAAAGGGAGGGAAGCAGGAGTTATAAATGGGTGGGAAGTGGGAGGGAAAATCAAAGTGCTTAATTTATTTATTTATTTCTTTTTATTTATTAATGCACTAAAGTACTTTCAAAATCAAGAACTCAAAACGTTACTTGCATTTAGCATCTTCTGAGACTTCTTTGCAAACAATCAAACCTGGGATTTCATTAAGGGCTTGGCACTGGGCAAAATGACTGGCTATGAGGGCAATTTGCCTGCCTGGTTTGACCATCTCAAGGAAAGTTCTTTTTTATAAAAAAAAGTTCATGTGCGGATATGATTGATTAGGATTGCAGAAGCCTGCCATGATTTAGGACTGCATTTTGGTGCCATCTGTTTTTCAGGAAGCTGCTTGTAACTTTGTTTATTTCTTTATGTTTTGTTTTGCAGCTTGGAGCGTCGTGTTATTATGCTAAGGAGAGAGCTAGATCTTCTACTTCGTTCTAAGAAAAGCTCACCACAGTCCACTTTGTCTTCGAGTTCCACAGAATCAAACGGGTTACATATACGACGGTCAACACAGACCAAGGTAAGCCTATTTATCGTGGTTGTAGTAACTTGGTTACCTCCATAATGGAGGGACATACAGCACACTGGTCAGCTGTAGTCGTGGGTGGATTGAGATGGTCATGATTCAGGAGAAGGGTTGTTCTCTCATGGATCCTGTACCGTGGGGAACTGTTCTATTGAGGTTGACCATGTACATCTACTTTTTTCAGGAATTGCTCATCAATAACCCTAACACGGTCCATGCAGGCCTTAAAAAGTCCTTGAAAAACTGCCATATCCTTGAAAAGTCCTTGAAGATGACGAATCTAGATTTTCTCTTTGATAAAGATTTTTTTCCCATAACATTGAATTTTGTTGACGATTAGGCCATGAATAATGAGAAAAAACCAATATCAACATAAACTGTACAGGTAAGAAGGACTCCAAAAGTTGATCTTGATGAGACAGGTGTTAAATGATTATGTGTTCAGTATCCTGCCCCCAATGGGGGTCTAGAGTATGCTGTATTTTGTGTGGCAACCTTTAGAATGTACCTACTTCAGTGATTCTGAGGAACTTGGGCTCCACAAATATTGGTGAACTGTCCTGGAGAAGTCCTTGAATAGTCCGTATGAATCAGGTCGAGTAGCAGCTGTCGTAAGGTCTCACATGAATGGCTTAATACCCTTTGAGAGGACAATAGAACAGAAACAATGCCTCTTAAGCCCCAGCTGTGAACAAGAAAAAGAATTACAAGCTTACAAGAAGTGCTACACTTGTGCATGAATCACATCTGATGATATTTTTGATATGAAGCCTCGCATAATTTATGTTCTCTTTGACCCTAGATATATAGTGCAAGTTTCATTCAATAATAATGCTGCTTCATTCTTTACCTTGTTGCGTAGACTACCCAGGTTCAGCCAGTCTTAACTGATCGCAGCACAAGTCCACTCCTGAAGGAAATCCATGTCAAAAGTTCAAGTCACCGTTCCTCTCAGACTGAAATATCAGGTGCTGATATAGAATGGAGCCTTGTAAAGGACACAGCTGATAGGGGTAGGAAACAGAAATTATCTTAAATATACTTGTGTATGATAAATTACTGTTAATCAAGCGCTTCATCCTGTACTGAACTCCATGGTAGTTCTTGGTATACAGTATTTGGTGAGCATATTACAGGCAAGTGGATGGTGGAGTGTGTGCTTGCCTTTCGATTGAGCAGTCCAGGATCAAGCCCTCTGGCTGAGGTCATGGACTAGCATCCCATCCAAGAGGAATTAGAAATATTCTTATCTATCAGTCACTTAATGCTTTGAAAACCGGGATAAGCTCTGACAGAATAGACCACTTTGCCTGACACATACATTATATATCACAGACATACAGTGTACCATTAAATTTTGGAATTTATTGTATAATAATGTTGTCTTTTGCTGGAAAGTCATTCAGCAACAGCAACTCAACAGCCAGAAAGCCAAATGCCAATTTTTTCACCTTTTTTTTCAGAACAAGATGTAAGAAAAGAGTTGCAGAATGGTATGAGTGAACAGGAGGTACATGTTGTCATCTTTCTTCTTTTCTTCCGGTTATATATCAATCATGAAAGAATGTGCTTCACGTCATTTCCAAACACAGAGAAAAACAGTGAAAATTAATACAATGCCAGTAGGGCATTTTTATCCAACTTGTTTTTATCCAATGTATTTGGAAATGTGGTAAAACCCCATTTCAAGTGTTTGATTTATCTTCTCAACTAAACTCGAAACTGAGGAGAAATTGGCAAAATTTAAAAATCATCAAAAGCTATGCTAACTATGATCAGATATCCAAGCACCATTGCGGTGATGATTTCTTAAACAAGTTTAGGTTGTTTTGGTATTGTGCCATTATCAGAATTTAAGTTTCATCTTAGTTTGTCACACGAGTCAATACAAATTAATTTCTCTAAGTGTGTTCAGTAATTAGTGGCAGCCACACATAACAGCACATTTGCATGCACTACAAGGCAGCATGACTGACGGTATGAATGGATTATGGTAATTGTACATCTTTGTATTTCTAGGTTTTGAAGAAGAAACATTCTCTACTTCCAGTAAGTTTAATAATATACTTTAAGTAGTGAAGTGAAGTTCTCAATGGCGTTAACTAGCTAGTCCAAGTCCATCACTATTTTCTCACCATTTTACAATGGGCATCTTATGAAAGATGACATGTTCAGCATCCCATAAGAGTGGTCCAAAGAAAAATGTGTCAGTCCCCATGGCTGGTTTAACCCATGACCCAGACACCAGGTAGACTCTGTAATCACTGAGCTACAGAAAGACTCTATGACAGTGCAAGTATTCACCATGAGTGTTTTTTTTACTTTTGCTCAGTTAGGCTTTACCATGTGGCATGTATCCTGCATGCTGGTAGGATCAGTAATGTCATAAGCATCCTGTATGGTAATTTAACTACTAAGAGATGTTGAATTTTGTGCTCAGGGAATAAATGTGATTCATATAGATCTTAGAACTATTTACAATTTTGCAGATGATAACAGAAAGCCAAACTCCTTTACACACAGTCAGTCAACCAGCCGCACCAAAACACCATGACCAACAAACGAAGGGCAAAAATATGTAAGTTTAAACATCTTCATTATCTTAATTCAGATAATGTCTAAATTAACTAGTAATTTGGACAATGTCGTACACAACATAATCAATTTAAGTGGGACGAATGTGCATGTCTCTGCTTTGGAGTAAAAAAACTGGAGTCAAAAAATTCCTCTAACAACCAAATTGGACATGGCCTTCGTACAGCCTCGCCCAATTTTGTTGGTCCTCCAATTATATTTTCTTCATTTTCAAATTGGACATCATGTAGTCCTAATACATAATTTTACAAAGACAGCACTTGTCATGATCACTCTTGCTTGGGATGGTTCTTGTTCTGGCTCATAAACCCAATTGTGTATCTTTTATTAATTTTTAGCTCTCCAGTACCTCCAGCCCAAAGGCAAACAGTAAAGGTAGGTCACATCTTCTTCCATTTTATGTCCTGAAGAACAAGTGAAAGTTAATTTTATCCCAGAAATTCACTAGTAGGGTATGAGCAAAGTAACTACCGTGGTTTTAACTTTCTTTACAGAATCCTGTAAACCAAGAAATAGAATTGCCACAAATTCCGCAAACAAAAGCTCAAGGGGAAATGCAAGATGATAAACCAAAGATGTAAGTCTCTGCATTTTACAGGTTTTATGACCAGTGCCAGTCAATTCCTTTCTAGAAAGCAAAGCAATATATAATGGTAAATTAAAGTAATTTTTCAACCTTTCAGACTGAAACTTCAACTGCATTTCTTGTTTTACAGCTGTGTTCATCAACAACGAAAGAGAGGATTCAGACCTTCCTCATCTCCAGTTAAAATGTGTCCAGTAAGTGTATAAACAACTTGTTCATTGAATCCTATTTGATAGAGTACTCCAATATTTACAAATGCATCCCAGTTGTCAGATAAAATATGCAAAGTGTTATTATTAATTGTTCTTGACATACAACAACAGTTTATTTCTACTACTGTAAACAACTAAGAGAATTTACAAGATTGTAGATTGTTTAATCTACAATTTGTGACTGGTTACAGTACTCAGGAACTTGAAATCTCAGGGAGTGACACAGTGAAACCTGCATTAACCAGACCCCATATTAAGCAGACACCCTCCATTAAGTGGACACCAGCTCAAGTTCCTAAATTTTCTATTCACATTTACTGTAAAATAAACCTGCATTCAGCAGACACCTCTGTTAAGTGGACACAGACAGCAACATAAATTTTAACCATTTTGTTCCACAAAAGCTGCAATAAGCGGACACTTCAAGGACTTTGTACTTCTAATAGCTCAGCAGAATCCTTTAACATTGTTCAGCAATGTTGTTTTAAAACTAAGTAGATTATCAGATTGATGCAGTGACTGACTGGACATTGTGCTATGAGCAGTCTTCGATCTTACATTGTGATACAAATAATTAATTTATATAATTAAAATACTTTATTATAGAAAAATAAAATAATTATTAAATAATTAGTATAAATAATTTAATAATTAACTATTATTGCACAATATATTAGAACCTGTTTAGAGCAGACACCCATATTAAGCAGACATTAGTGAGTGTCCCGACGGTGTTCACTGTACTTCAGCTATTGTTTTGTTGATTTAGAATCCACCTGTACAACGCCAGCCAGTCAAATGCATTGAGATGTACTCGCAGTGCAAGTGTCCTGGCTGTATAAGAGCTCTTGCTGAAGAAAGTGTGACAACATGGTGTGACAAAAGTCACACAGACAAGAAATCTCCAAAACAGTATGTGCTTATGGTTGCCTTGAGTTACACATCTAATGTAGTCTAAAAAGAGAGCAAACACTACCATGGACTTCATTCTCAAGAGGTCTGAAGACAGAACAAACTTGTTATTGAAAGTTTAAGAAGAGAACTTTGCTAATAACCTTCACTTTTTACCAGATCAGAGATTTTGCCATGTCTCGGTGACCATGTGGTTGCAAGAACTGACCTCACAGGTAAGATTCAGTTGCCGGTAAATGAGATATCCCTATAATGGCCCCACCTAGGCCGTAGTAGTCAGGAAAGAGTTACCCAACTCTTAGATTAATCTCCCTATAATCTATACAGAGTCAGTGTGTTTCAAATTCTCTTGTTTATCAAAAATGACATTTGAGGGCTTGTGTCATGATAGTGTATATGACTTTGATTGGCACTGCAAGTTTTTTTAAAAAATAGAAATCATATATCTCAGTACCATGCATCTACTGAGATTATTTTCTTGTTTTCTGGAATGTGCAGCTTTGCAATACATATTTTGTCTTTGAAAACCTCATTATCCCACCTTTTACCTGTTGTAGACAAGTACAACAGGAGGAGTATGGAATGTATAGAGTGAGCTGCTTTTTATACACTCCCTCTAGGGCATCAAACTTCTCTATGACCTTGGGTCAAAAATATAAAATATGCTGTGAAAACCTTCCCTAAGTGGCAAATAATACACCAAAAAGCCCCCTGAGGAGTGTTAATAAAATTTGTATTGTATTGTTTTATTGCAGACTGTTACTATAACTTTCACAGCTCCACCAAAATAAATAGAATTAGGATTTTCTTCACCACACCAACTTTGCAAATTGGACCATCAGTCCAAATATCATTTGAAGCAACTGCCCATGTGCAGAAGGATGCCTCAAAGCCTTTGAAACATTACTTTAGATCTCACTCTCACCTCAGCTTTAAAGGAAAAGGGGGGAATGACATCACTTGCTTGTTCATAGACGTAACTGGTATAGCACTTCATATGGGATGAATGGTACCGTTTGGAAATGAGCTACAGCATTAACTGGTTTTTAATTAAGCTTAAAACATAATTATTAATCTAAATTTTAAACTAGAGGGGGGCTTATAATTGAAAGTAACATTTTGTTTACAGGTAGATGGTGCAAGGGGGCCATATACGGGGCAATTTACATTATATTGCTAAAGTAGAGGCTTGCCTCAATGGACTGTACTTGATCTGTTAGGTTCTATTCCTTATTGGATTTGTTCATGTCTCCAGGTGAAGTTAAGTACATTGGTCCACTTACTGGAGAAAAGCAGTCATACATTGGCCTTCACTTAGATTCACCAGGTAATTTCTGTTTGTAAGGTATTCTCCTGTTTGTCTGAATTCTAGACATCAAAACCTTCAGAATAATAGTTCAATATCTGCACACCATTTATTTTCTTCTTGCACGATCCACACATTAGTGGGCTTCTGAAGCTCTGGTTATGATACAGGATTAGTCATGGTCAGAATCCTCAAAACTTACAATCAGTGTAAAGAAGTAATACTTTGCTTAAGGTCTGATAATTGCAAACACTGTATGAAACGTTTAGCAAGGATCTGATTTATTAACCTTCTCCAAAGAATAAATGTCCACAGTAAACCCAGCCACTCTTATAGTAAAAATTGACTTACAATATCTTCACATCATCCCAGACATAGATCCATGTGTATTAACCTTTACTGAATTTTCAGTTGGTCAACACAGTGGATCTCTGGATGGAGTTCAGTATTTCTCCTGCCCACCTAACTATGGTGCATTTGTACGTATTGATGATGTGTTATGTATCACATCACGTGGGGTAAGTGATTGTTTCACTCTGTATATTCCAATAAGAACTTGTGATTACTGGTGGTTAAACTTACACCTACAGTGAAAATAACGATCACCTTTCATGCATCTCATGTTGTAAATACAACCATTACTACTTGTTCCTTGACACCACATTTTACCTTTTGAATGAGTCACAACTTGATTTCCCTCAAGAACAAGCTCGACGTATTAACACATTGATATATTACACTTCAGAATCTAACCTGTGGAAAAATACGTGGTGCCTTGTCACCAGGGATGGCCTTTTCCTTCATTCCAGCCCATTAGCTAAGCTACAGTTATGATTAAGGGCTTTACCTGGTTGATGCTAGTAAATGTCAAGTCTACCAGCCCAGATGGCATGAACAGGGATGGAAAAGTTAATTTTCACAGCATACATACATACGTACATTTTTTACATACATACATACATTTTATTTGTTATCAAATTAAAATTACAATTGTAACATGCCCGCAGATAGCTGAGCTAATCTAGGCATCCACTATGAGAGCAAATGCCATAAGAAATTCTCCCAAAAACTATAACAATAATTTATACTGGTGGAAAAGGATTCCAAGCCACAGGAGGGGCAGTGGTGATGATGACAATGACAATGGCTGACAAATAATGAACATACATTAATTGCTTTTTCTTTAAGACTTTGAAAGAAAAGGAAGTTGTTGGTTCATCTGTAACAGTACTCCAGAGATCATCACCAACTCCTACATCTGGTCGTACAAAACACAAGAAAGCACAAGGCTCCTAGAGTAACGAAGTCCATTGCACAGAGAACATAGACAACTCAGAAGTAACAGAGTGGCTCGGACATGCCACGAGTTGAACTGTCAACTGGTAATGTTGATCCAGAGATTCAAGTAAGAGTTTTCCATGATAGAAATAGTTTTACCTTTTATCTAACTTCATCTTTTGCACTGTATTTCTTAATTGGCTAACAGTACAATAGAGTATGCTACTGTAAAATTAAACTTTTTCCAATGACAATTTCGGGATCAAATTTGAAAGAATCTACACAGTCTTGAACGCACATAGCCAGTACGTGTAGGTGGAACATTCTAAAGTGACAGTGTCATGGCTGATTATCAAAAGTTCTGTTTCTCTATTTGCATATGGCACTGCTAAATGTCACTAAATATACATTCAAGTAATTTGATAATGAGATTCTACAGACCAAAACAGAACATGTTTCCCAAGTATTTTAGAGAAGAAGCATCATTAAATTTGATTTTGTAACAGAAAGGCAAAAAGTCAAAATTGCCAAATACTGGTATATATCTTATCTCTCTGGCAGTTATTGTTTGTTTGTTTGTTTGTTTGTTTGTTTGTTTGTTTGTTTTAAGTTGATGTTCCCTACTTTCTTCATCCCTGCTACTTCTCAGTGGCACTTTGTTCTGGAGAGATACTGCAAATTATCAAATGAATGCAATTTTATAGTAAGCTCCAAGTCATGCATATTAAAACATGATATCTGCCAAGACATTGTCTCTTTATAATATGAATGAATCTCAGAATTTATATAATTTGGAAATTGAACTATTGACACTAGTGGTTGACTCTATCCACTAAGAGAATGCTTAAAACTAATTAACTGCGCGGCCATGGGCCGAGTGCGGTTCTAGGTTTACCCATGGTTTATTTTTTTTTTTTTTTGTCGGTGACCAGACGCAGACCTCCGCTCGGCCAAACTTTGAGTCACGCAACAAGTGATTTTTTTCAGCCAGAAGCTGTTAAAACATAAATACACGGACAATTTTACCGATATTGTTTTCTTTTTTGTGGGTAAAATATATTTTCTTTTCATTTTATCAAAGCGTTGGATTTAAAGGGAATAATAAATACGGTGAAAAAAGGTATTACGTCAGCCATGGAATGCACTGACGTTGCAGCTTTCACTTTCGCTACGTGACAAATACGATCGTGTTTACTTTGCAAGTTTATTTCGGCAGAAGCGACGGTCATTAATTTATTTGTAATTTTGTGAGTATTTCTTGTGGTTTTACGCAAATGAAGTAAATCCTTTGACTGTTTCATCACAGCCAGTTCATAGATCGGAGGAAAATTAAATATTTGCAAGCCAAGCAAAGAACGTGTCAGAACGTGCAAAGATTACGTCATTGGTAGGGAAATAACCACCGTACTAAAGATAGCCGTAGATAACGCAATTCTTGAATTATGTGACTCGTGTGACTTCTTTGCTAACCCTTAACTCAAGGGAAAAAACAATTAAATTTAATTGTGACTTTAAAGAAAGAAAGCGGTTTGTAATAGTGTTCGTATCTTCATGCCCATACATATCCCGAAGAAAGTTCCAGATTAAGACTACTACATCATCGGAGATGTCACAACGGCTACGACTGATAGCGCGATAATAGAGTTTGTGTTGATCAAGCGCTGTGATGTCTACAGTAATCAATGAATCATCAAAGATTGCTTTGGAATATGCACTGCGTTGCGACTGTAGTACTAAGAAAACAGTTAAATTTTAAATGCACGGTTATAAGATCTAACAGATCTTCTTGTTGTAAACAGTTTGATGTTACATCTGATTGATAGCAATACATGTCCTCAAACATGTCTAGTTTAAGTTATAAGTGCTTTGACAGCTGTGTGTGTGGAGGTCTTTATATTTGAAGAAATTTACCCTGCCTGACCTGAAGATTCACAAACCAGTCAGTCATCCACTCTTGAAATAATTAATTCAAAGCAATTGACACAATTGTAATGTTTCTTATTTTGAAAATTGAAAGACCTAGAAAAAAAAAAACATTGTACAGTTTTGGAAAATATCCATACCCACACCAAGGAAGGAGTATGAAGTCAGGTCATTGAAAATCCTAGAGGTGGGGGCTCCAACAACAAAAAATTAAGGAAAAATGTGAAGCTAAATTGGATTTCTTTCCGCAGGGGTTGGAAGGAGGAGGTCAAATAAATAAACCCTCTGTGGATGGGTATGGTTATTTCCTGAAAAAATGCATTTTACTGATTTTAATATTTTACAAATGACCTGGGCTGATTCATGTTAGCCTGTAAAGTTTCAGTTTTGTGCTTGTTTGCTTGTTTTGCACCAGAAACTCTTGCAATTAAGTATCTCTCAGAAGTGTAACAGTAGATTGTAAAAGTGTTGTAATCCAAGACTCCAAAGAAGTAACTTATGGATTACCTCAAGTAACATTTAGGAAAGGTATAAGAAAGCCCTTTGACATAATTTCAAGAACATTAAAATGTCTTGAAATGTTTATTTCTAGAAATTTGTTCTAGAGAAAGGCAGATCTAACAGATAATTTACAGTCAATGCCTGTAGCTTGTGGCATTTTCACAATTTGGTAGTTTAGTGAAAAACTTTAAAACACTCATTAATGTAAGGTTTTAGTTAGTTAAGTTAAGGTTGGAATAATCAGGTTTTGATGACTGTAAAAGTATATTGTAGGACATTAGGTGTTAATACTTCCCGTACGAATGGTTAGTTATGTCCACATTGTCTTTTTAATAAGTTGTTTTTAAAGAAGGAACCCTTATAAGGTGTTTGTTAAAGTAGCATTAAGTTCCATACATAATTGGTGTTTATTATGATTGTTTTTCTTCATTTGAAAAGGTGACAATGACTTACAGTTATTTTTAGCAATTTTTAAGAAAAAGCATTATTTTGAAAAATTGTCATGTTTCATATAGAAATAAAATGGGAATTCATGTCATGCCACGAAATACTTTAGGAGACAATTTAGATTGACTAATTGAAAAATAAAATTACTAAAAAAATTTGCTATTCGATTTGAAACAGGTTTCAATGAGACCTGGTAGAAATCATGTTAAATCACCTTTTCTTATGGAGAGTCACATGGTTATATTGGGAGGAATATTTTGCTGCCTGGGGATGCGTTAAGTCCTGTTATTTGTGGCCAGTTGTTACTGGCGTGTGTCAAACACACATGTTTAACCTTTTCAAGAAATATGTGCCAAAAATCTTGAAACTTATGTAAGTTATTCATTTCTCAATATTAAGAAAATTGGCAAGAGTTGAACAACTAATGAGCTTACTAAGGTTTGTGATGCTCGAGGGGCTTTCATTAAAGTTTCATCTTTTTTGGTGCATTTAATTTCTGTTTGTTAATTTCAATACCCTTGCTGAACCTCTCCACATAAAGAATGAGATGAAAATGTTTAATTTTAGTTGCAATTGCAGTTCCTGGGAGGAAGAATAATTTTGTAATTAGTTGTTTTGTACTTTCCCAATTATCTGGGAATGAATGCCAAATGAGTGAGCAGTTTATTGCAGTACAATGTATTAAGAAATTAAAACATGGTGGGATGGTGAAACTTGGTGAAAAACCATATTTTGTTTTATTGGAATATATATAAAGTACTTGTCTGGGCATTGAGACAGAGAGAACCAATAGAACTTTATAAAACTTTTTCTGAAATATTCTCATTACTGACACCATACATTTCTTCTTCTTTGAGATTTTACTAGTGTCATAATGAGAATTAAGAATGAAGAAGCTCCAGTGTTGGAAATTAAGGGATACAATCAGAGAGGTTCACTGGTTCTAGAGAAGTGAGGTATTGTCATAGGTTAGGTAGAATTGGCAAAGGAAATTTAGATTCCTGATGATGCCTGCATAGAGTGGAAACTCTTATGTTTCAAGTTAACCCATTCCTATCAACAGAAGACTGAGTTTAGAAATTGAAATCAAGTTACATCCAGAATATTTCCAAGTGCTGTCACATCCTCATTCCATGTTGCACTACCTTTGCTCAATGCCTCTTGAGTGAATAACAGTATTTCAATATTATTGTTACTTCTCATGGCCAGAGTACTTCTCTGATTGGAGTTCGTCTCCCATACAACTGGTTTTAGACATATTTAACATCGTATGGGGTTAGCTATAATATTTATTTGTATTTAAATACTCATAGTCCAGGGAATTATTAGGACTGCATGTTCCAAATGTATGGAAAAGGACTTAGAACTGGTGTTCAAATAATGTAATTTTGTCAGGATCCAACAATGGATGATTTAAGTAATCTAGGAAGGGCTGGCAATTTAATTTGCTGACCACATGTTTTCTTTTACTTGAGTTTTGCAGGATGTAGTTGATGTATTCACTGTGAAGGAAGATTGATTGATTGATTGATTCTTCATAGAATAAGCATCTTGCAGAAATTTAACCAATTTTTCAGGATGTTTTTTTGACTATGCCTTCTTGGCTTCTTGTGGGACTAAGAAAGTCTCAGGCTTGGAGAGAAAAAAATTAGTCTCACCATTATGCAAAGTCTTGAATTTACCATCCCTACAGTAAGCTGCTCCTTTTCAGGAGTTTTTTTTTATTGATATTACACCTCTAACTGGTTATCTTATGATTAAAGGCCATAATGTATGGTATGTTATACAACTCAACGTTAAGTTACAAATCAGATATTTTTTTAGTGACGACTGTCAAATTGGTAACTCTTAAACCAAAGGCATTTTTGCCTACATGATGGCAGAATATTAAATATATGACTAGGTCAACAATTGAATTCTAATGACTGGGCAATTCAGTGACAAAGGGGTCAAGTTGGAGGTATAGTTAAGAAGTTTGTACTTGCAACAAATGGCCCTAAGGGAAACAGTGAGTTTTGTTTCTTCAAGACCCTCAGTGTTCTCCAAAGCAAAACCAAGGGAATATTGAGGTCACATTCTTACTTTGTTATTTTGTTTTCTTGGCGTACCTGTAAACAAGCTGGTGCATCCTGTAGACTCTGCTTATCAAGTCCATGGGATGCACCGTTACCATAGCTAAGTGTCTATCAGAAAACAAAACTCACTGTTTCCCTTGGGGCCAGTCATTAAGTGTTTTGTTATACCTCCCTACTCAAAAATAGAATAAACTGCAAAAAAAATAATTGCTTGACACCAACAGGTCCACAAATTTGCCATGGTTTCAAGGTGCATGACATGATCACGTGCAAATTGAAAGTTCAAGTTTCCCCAGGGAGTTAGTGAGTTTTGTTTGCCCTAGGGAGTGAGTGAGTTTTGACCCATGACACGTGACACATTCTCCAGTCGGAAAACGTATTTGAGGTGGGAGTTACAACAATCAAGTTTGTTTGTACCACTGCCAATAATCCTGTATGACAAACAACTGCCAATGATCTTGTATGATTATATTAATTGTCTGACCTGTTCTCTTTTTTTATTTTTTTAACAAAATATGAGAAAACTTTATTTGTGTGGCTTCTTTTGTAATTGAACAATCAATTCAACAGGTTAAGTTTTCTGTTTTATTTTCTTGATAGCTCATACATGTACAAATGTCAGAGTCTAGATTATTATTTTTCCATGATTTTAAAATAAATTCTTTTTAAGTACATAAATCATTGTACTTTTTTTGTTGTTGTTATATAAACACCAATGAAATACCAGGTGAGCCTTTGTGCGAAAACACGATATCTTGACACATGCAAAAAGATCACTGTTGCTATGGTTGCATAATGAAATGTGGCTTTTGAAGCAAAAGTGAAATGGCCTGGTAATACTCATTTTCCTGTGGAGTGTTGAAAAATATTTCACTCATTCACTGTGCACATTCATGAAACATTTTCACCACTCAAAGAGAAATTTTGTATCGCGGTTCAGCCATGTGATATCCTGAATTTATTGTATAATGCAGCTATGCCTATTGCAAATCAAACTTGTATCACCGTTATTCCTGTATTATGGTAGCAATGGGGAGGAGACAATCCCACTGCATGCACAAATTTTGACAAAACTCATATGCCTGGTAGACTTTTACCTGCCTTTAACATATTGTAACTTTTTCAAAAATCAGGAATCACGTTCGTCTTGTAGTTTCAATTTTTATGCTCATTTACATGTCACACGGCCACCCCCCTAGTATGTTGCTGCAAATCTTTCCTGTAGATATCCCAGAGACGTTATAGCTTCATACTTGTTTGAACCATCCAGAGACTCAATCATCACTTCATTGTCGGGATGAGCAAAGAAAGCCAGTGATCGACGCACAGTCCTCTGCTTTCTTTCCTCATCTGGAATAAGTACCCTGTGTTTCTGAAATAAAAATACCCGGCTACATCAATGCATAAATTTGGTTAGAAGCACAGTGTTGTGTAAAACTGCCATGGGTGCATAACTTTTAGGGTGAAATGTTCAGAACTCAGTGAAGAATCAACAATACTGGCAAGGAGATGTAATCTTAGGTGAATGAAGTTTTACTTACAGTGGATCTAAGTTTGTCAGCTGTCCAACGTTGCATCAGATCTCCAATATTGACAAGCACAGTTCCAGAAATAGGCCTTGCAGGGGTGTATGCCCCATTCACTGGCAGGACCTGTGAAGAGAAATGTCTCGTTCTTAGTTACATTAAGACACATGATTACAGGTTTCGTTTGCCTCTAAAGAGCAGAAATTAATAGGATACTGGGAGATGTCAAGTCTTTTGCAGTCTTTCCATAATAATATGGTCTCACTATCGAACACTATATCTCCTACATTTGGTAGTATAACATCTCTCACCACATAATTTTTCAGGTGCTTTGTGGTATGCATATGATAACAGATTTAAGACTGTACCATTGCTGACCTCTAATCCACCAACACTATCCTGAAACAACAATGTTATGCTCCCATAGTCACTATGTTCCCCACATCGCACTTGCTCTGGCTTGATAATAGACTCCTCAGGGAGGGGTGGGTAATATAACAGTCGTAAGGCAGTTGGATTCCCTGATGTACCAATGGAACCATGCACTTGTGCAAGCCACTTAGGGTCCTAAGAAGCAGAGGTATATCTAAAATCAGGGGAGAACCACAGGAACAAATCTAAAATGGTTTTCAGCCTTAGATATCTAAGGATTCCTACATGATTATAAAGAGCATTCTTATAGTCTTGAGAAAGCACAACATGGCATGACAGTTAACATATTGCAAACTATTCAAGTCTCAAAGTCTTAAAATTTTATCAGCAACTGCTGACTCGATCATATCTCACTGGCTGAAAGTTTACTCCAGTTATATTGTAAATAATAATGATAATAATGATAATGATGACAATAGTAATAATGATAAAGTAAGTAAATAACCTTTATTAATGTGGTCTAATACACTAAGCTCATTGCAGTATTGTAAGCATCGCTATTTTCCAGGTATTGCCACAAACAAAAAAATAAAACAAAAACTTAAAGGTATAAAATAAGTATATAATATTAAAAAAGTTTATAGTGCAACTTTCCATGAAATGATCAAGTGTGCTTTACATCATTAGAATTAAAACTATAATCCTGAAAGATTTAAATTTACAATGGTTGCTAACAAATTCAAAACATGTTCATAGATAAAAAATTCAATAAAAACTTAATAAAAAAAGTTAATCTGATATCAATAAAAAGCTAACCTAACGTAATAGGTATTTAGAAGCTGCTTGAGGTGACTGATAATAAAGTAATAGCAGTAATATACAGCACTATACAAATACACTATATGAACAAGTACCTGTAACTTGAGCCCGATACCAACAACATCAAGAATTCTGAAAGTTAGATTTTTACATTTGTTGAAAAATGATGTGACCGTGGGTCTGAAGTCTGGAACCTGCTGATCTGGCCATTTCTACAGATAATTTAAAGGTATATTGTTAACAATTAGATTGTAGATGTCCTATGCTCCTCCCAGGACCATGGGGTTAAGTAAGTAGTAATAATATGCACCATCCAGGAAATCTGTCAGTCATTGCATAATTATCAATAATTAGGAGAAGTTAGATGTTGATCACTTGTGAGAATGATTTATGTCCTAATTATTATAACACATAAATCATTCCCAAAAGTGAGCAGCATCTGATTTCTCCCAACAATATTATGCAATGTCAAGCAGACAGTAAGTTACTGAGATTAATTAACAGAAACTCATCATTCAGTTCTGGTTATCATGTCTTGATTTATTTTGAGTTTTTAACTCCATAGACATGGAAAAAAAAGTGATTTCTTCTAAGTTCTGCTTGGGATCATGGACTCTTGATTAGCTTAACACAATTATATTTATTTATTTTATTTTTATTTATTAAGCTTTGGCCTACTATTACACATAAAGAAAAAAAAAAACAAAAAACAAAATGGCCAGGGGAGCCGCTACAGCTTAGCCAATTACAGCGGCCCCCTTACTGGAAGTTGAATAATGTTACAAATCAGTTTGAATGCCTCACATTCATCACAAAAGTTGCAGATCAACTTGATAATTGTCTTTAACAAAAACCAAGCAAGGGTATTGCACTAAGTAGTAATGTTTGGAGTTTTTAATGTAATATCATATACCTGTGACTCATCTTCAAGTTCGCAAACATTGTAGGCTTCCTTTAAATCCCCTGGTCGTTGAGGATTTAAACTGTAAGAAAAAGTGACAAATCTAAATTGTCCATCTTAGGGTTACTCCCAGCATTAAATTTGCTGTTACCCATAAATACACCTGGGCGGAGAGAGGCAATGAGTGCCTAAGGACACAACACTAGTCACTTCTGGTAAATTATGTCCTATTCTAGACCAAAACTATCTGATTCTTTATCCTATCCCAGACTTAACTGCCTGAAAATCATACCCTTCACAGGGGCACATTACCCCATATAGCTTATACAAGGGAGTACCTCCCCCCTTGGAGAAACACCTAGACCCCACCTAAGGAATTAGTAATAATAAAACTGATCTAAACCACAAAGGCAGTACTGAAGAACAACAATTAAAAGGTGTAAATTAAACTCCAGTAGATCATAGAAAGAAATTAATAAAAGTAACATTTAACAGCAATGTCGAATTGATTACCTTTCTCTCTCAAGGGAAACCCAACCAAAATTTCTTCCATCACTAGGTCGAGTGAATTGTTTTTTGACATCTGTTGGGAGATGAAAAAATCCATCCCCTACCCTGCGGACTTCTGAAATCTAGCAATGAATATAGACTATATGTCACTAATGAAGGCATGTTGACACAACAACCCCAGGGAAGAGGTGTTTTTGAAAACATCTCTAAAAGGCACCAGAATCTCCATCTGAAGTAAAAAGTTCCACCTCATAAGGTACCGATGAATTCTATTTTCTTAAATGAGAGAAATGAGACTACAGGTATAGCTAGCCAAAAGCAAAGTACAAAACTGATTTCCTGAAATATTTAAAGAGCCACAAAAATCTGGCTCACATTCAGTGAAAATTGCTTATTTTTGGTTGGATATTATGTCACTCCTTATGTAACAACTGTACGCAATTCATGTGGAGCAGACCCTGGGGGGGGGGGGGGGAGGGGTACTATACAAAGTTCTATACAGGGAGGCTGTCCCGAGATCCAACTCCTTACCCTTTCGTATACCATTTTGACAGAAAACGTACCCTTTTCACATACTTTCATAACTGACCCATATTATGAATAAATCAGCAAAAAAGTAAGTCTTCTTGTCATTTTCATGTAGTGCCTAATAAATGAAATGATACAGCCATAAGGTGCGTCTGTTCAAAATATCTTAATGAAAGGCCCTTTCAAATAACTAAATGACAGATTTCTCTACCCTTTAATAGGCCTCAACTTGAGAAATCGCTAGTACCCTTTAACAAACCCGAAGCCTGAAAAAAGTACCCCTTTCGGGAGAAGCCTTCCTGTAAAAGCGATTATAGGGAGTATATCAAACACAATACTCAGGCACCTAAAATGTATCATGGCATTTCAAAGGCCGGGGGAGCGGATGGGGGGGAGGCACTCCCATATATGGGCTATATATTCATCTGCCACGGGATAGGGTAGGGTTTTTGAGGTTCACGATCCTTACATAGGGTATTGTTTTTGCCCCTGTTGGCGTTTTGTTCCCAATGTAATCCTTAGATAAGGTACCTAAATTGTATCAGCTAAAATTCCAGTGCGTAAATGCTCGGCTAAACATATAACAAGTGATCTGTTAAAAGTGAACTGTATGTCCAAGGTTAATTACAGAAACAAAATAAAGTTGAGCCTTCCACGCTATTCTTAGTTTTTGTTTTTCCCTTCAATAGGGTGTCATTTTGGGGGTATGGGCCTAAATAGGGCATCATTTTTCATGTCCTTCATCCTTAAATAGGGTCAGGGTTTAAGACCCTCTGCAGCACACACCTATCCAAAATTTATGGAAGTACCCCCCCCCCCCTCCCAGTTCCATGGATGTCAAAAAGGAGTGAAATTGCCATCTATTTTATGATCTCTGCCCACTACTCTTATGAGTCATTCTCCCTATTCTTTGGACAAGATTGCAAAATCAGCTGCCTACTTCAGCAAATGAAACCACCTACTGGAAAATCAGGGATAAAAAAACACATGCCCAATGTATGTCTGATTTGGCTTATTACTAACTCTCGCATTATTTTTTTTCAAATCAATTTTCAAAAACAGTAAAAAATACTTTCATGGCATCCTTCAGCACAAGTCCACGCGGTACTAATTTAAAAGAGGGTCGTACCTGCAGGGGGATTCTCGTGATGCGTGATTAGCTGATATATTTTCGTGATCTGTAACTTGAAGGTTTTGCGTGACCGTGAAGAACTTGTCGAAACTTTAAAATTATTACCACCATTTTCGAGCTACCGTGATTGGCCAACTTTTTTCCGCGTCGCACAACGCGGAAAAAAGTTGGCCGTTCACGGTAGCTCGAAAATGATAGTAACCGATATTCACGATTTCACCACTTTGTTCTGCGTGATTTTGAAAGGCGAGTCCTCCGGAAGATTTATTGCGACAGAAAAAATCAAACGTGACCTTTGTATATTTATAGAAACGTCTCGTAAGACATCGGTACTTAGCCTTTCACGATTTTGCTTTCTTCAAACACTCTTGCTAGCGTAAGAGTAGGTTATTAAAAACAGTACCTTACTTGCTTGATTCGGGAAAATGAACTATCCGTGATTCGCTATTTTTCCGATCGTGAACCGTGCCAGAGGACCCCCCTGTACGGCCCTGTTAACTCCTTTTACACTCACCTCCGCATCAGATATTCCGTGCTTTGTTAAATATACAAACCCAATCGTACTAAAAGCCGTGTATATTTTTTCAGCTAGTAACTTAACGGAATCTTCATCGAGGGAAGGGGGGTTCTGACAATTTAAACCCATAATACCAAAATCAACGACTGGTATTACTCCATCAGCAGCATCAGCCATCTTGATCTGGTGCGGCGAGATGTGGTGAAGACCTTTTCCGACGAGCCTGAGGTACAAAGTGAAGACCTACACCTCTGTAGTCATACGGCACACATCCAAAAGCCTCAATCTCTCCTCGACGCCTGAGTGCATGCCTGTCGTTATTGTTGTTGTGTTTGTTTTTCAGAAGGGGAGAATCCGCTGAGCGATATGAATGCAGGCGCAAGGCTCTAGAGTTTCCGGTTAAAACCAGGAGCTCATAACCCTGCTAAACCCTTATATCAAATTAAAAGTTATAGCGCTGGCTATAAACTATATCAAGAAAATGAAGTGAAATGAATTACCGAATTTTTTTCACGACCTCTAAATGCGATAAAATGTTTAAGCAAGCAACCGGAACGATGATTGCTGGTACACGTTGGATCAATAGTGATCTAATCGGCTTTACATATAAGATGAAGAATACAAAAGCAAAAACCGACACAACGTAGGATGATTTTTTGAAGGTGTACTATATTTCGGCTGGCCAAACCAGCCTTCTTCATTGCCTGAAGAAGGCTGGTTTGGCCAGCCGAAATATATATAGTACACCTTCAAAAAATCATCCTACGTTGTGTCGGTTTTTGCTTTTGTATTCTTCATCTAAATGCGAGCGTCTGAATCACTTTTCCGTGCGCCACGAAAGACCACCGAAAATAAAATTAAATAAATAAAAAAACACTGAAACTGCCAACTTCTCAGGCTAGCTGGTTAAAATCTATTTTCAAGTTCATGGATTTTTTCCCGCCCCCTAAAAGCGATTTTATCTATCTTTTTTAAACTCGATCGGTCAGTCAGCCAGTCGCCCAGTCGGCCAGTCAGCCAGTCAGTCAGTCGGCCAGTCAGTCATTTAAGTGAATAAAAAGTATGAAACATTGGGGAAAACAAGACTGCACTGCATGGCTTACCTGCAAATCAGCAAGTTTTATTTTGTAAGTTTGACGAGAAAACTGCTTTTAAAAAATGTCCCAGAAATTTCTGTGTTTCCGTCCGTTACGAGGTCATGAAGTTCACCTGACAGACCCTGGGCCTACGTCCAAAACGGTTGTATATTTCGCTGGGGTTGTTTTTGTGGCCGTCTACTCTCCACCTCACCTTCTCTTTCAACGCTCACAGACCAACATTGAGAAAGTTGATAAACTACCTACTTTTCTCCCAAATTTTGTTTATTTTATATCTAAAAACAAGTGTCTTATTACAAGATTCTTTTGCTGTTTTTTTATGATACAATATGTACATGTCAACTTAATCCACCATCTACCTTATAAAACAAAACAAATTAACGATTTTCTATAACGCTATTCTTGCCTACGTAGTTCTAGTAATTAACAACTATATATTTTGGATTTTATTAAAAGCGTTTAATCTGATATGATTAATGAAAATTCTCAAGAACGGCTCAACCATGATGTAATCTCTCCCCCAACCCATCTTTGCTAGATTTATAGTCCACTTTGATATGGAAATCTCTGTTAGCCTTTGGCTTAACAGTTCGCATCTTAACTTATATTATCTATAACTTAAGTTTAAGTCGCATTCGGGCTTTCCCTGTCTTTTTGTGGAACATTGTATTTGTGACCAAAGAAGGCTTTCTGTATTAGAGAAACACCTAAAATCTCACAGTTGACCGCTAAATCCGAATGCCGGCGATAATGTTAGCTTTTCAGAACGAATTTACGAGAAGTCGCTCGAAATATCTACAAGTTAACAAAAATATATTTTACAGTTTTTCTGTCCTGGCTTAGAAAAATTACTTACAAGTGTACATGTTCACAATCTCCTTACACTTCTGACATTTCACTTGACAACACCAAAGAAATATACAATTGCAATTTCGTGTAACCTTGACCTGCTGAATGTTGTGGCCACGCCCACAACACAACAACTCACAACCGTCGATTCCAGAAGAGGAAATGTTGCACTCACGACCCGCAGTCCCGAGGGTTCCCTCGCTTGCATCAGCGTCACAGTAATTGGGTGATGGTTGGTAGTATAGTAAGTCTGCATCTGTAGGTCGCTTTAAGTGAGTGTATCTTGGTTTCAGTCTTTCTTTTCCTCTCCTGTTCAGTTTGATAATCATTTCCGCTGCACTGTCGTACTTTTGTTTAAGATGATCACCGACTTGACGGAAAGAAGGTTGTTGCATCCAACACGTTTTCAAGGAGCATGAGCCGGATAAACCATGGCATTTGCATTTTCGCCACATTAATTTCGACAGCGCCTGATATAAAATTAAAAAATAACACGAATTTACGCGCCATCTTAAAATAACAAGCTTTTCTAGCTGAAATTAGTAATGTTATTTAGCCTGCCATTAATCACATTTATAGCGGAAACCGTAGTCATTTAAGTAAGTGTATTTCAAATCAGTTAATTCCCAATTGTGGCCATAATGGATAGCTATTTCCGCTATCTCAAGTGTGACATTGCCATCTTGAATCTGAAAACCTGAAGAAACCGTGTTACGTCGTACTTGCAAAAAGCTACATTCAGTTTTTGCTATTTTTCACGATAAAGCTTTGTTCTAAACATGTACATGTATTTCCATAAAGAGAAATTAAAAATTAGTTTCTTTACCCCTGGGAGAGAGTGCAGCGAAACGAACAAAAAACATAGAAACGAAAAAGGATGAAATTTCAAAGAACATTATTTACCTTCCTTCCCGCTTTGCTGTTGTGTCTGTTCATGACCGCTCGTGGACTGTTTCCTCTCGCTCGAGCGTCAGTGAACTGCTCTGAAAACCAACTTCCAAACTTGATGTTACTACTACAACCTGACCAAGTCCAACCCTTCTGTGTTGCGCCACTCAGTGAACGGTCACAGTCACAACTCTCAGTATCGCCAGCGCTACAGGAGGCCGTGACAGCATGGGCGACACCAGCTGCTGTAATGGCGTGTAGATAAGCTGACTCTGGACTTGCTAGGGAGGCAATAAATAACGTATCATAAAATTCTTAAGGGAAGGACCTCCAGATTTCATAGTCCCACTTTAAAGTAACGCTTCTGCTAATTAATTAGAAAATGACTTCAACTGACCAAACGCGCTCAGACAAGAAACCTGATTGGGTGAATTGTTAAATCCCTGCTGAACGTATATACCGGGCGCTTAAAAGTATACATCAAGGAATATGCAGGACTTAAAGGAGGTTAACATATACAACGAACTGACCGTACTTGGCGGGACAAACGTTGGTGGTATTAAAATGACCGTGCAAAAGAAAACAGTTTTACTTAGAATTCTAGGGGCAGCTCTAAATTAAAAATATTGCAAGGTAACCTAACTGTGGAATGTGCGAGGAATGCGCAGATTTTCGTTTGCCAAGGTTGGCATATTTCAGGGAGGAATAATATAATTCTCTCCATACACTTACAAGCAGGCAAGTAAACCTAATATGCTTGTATCTTAGGACCACTAGGCACGTGGGTTTTTTTTTCCATCCATTCCTGTTCGAAGTTAACAGTCAATCTTTTCCAGTTCTTAGTACAAAACACGATGTCGCATCGTTTTCATGTGGGTATTCCATAAAAGCAAACAAATTTACATTTCGTTCAATCAGCGGATGGGAGTTTAGTTAAAAAGCTAAATTGTTTTCTTAGGTAAAATGTTATGACACGAACTTCGCTCTTGAGATGTTGTAACAATCTTTTTGACAAAAAGACAACACTACAAGATGTTTTTTTGTCGAACAACTTCGGTATTCAAGTTCTCTGGAAAAGGTTTAGATTCTGCAGACTAGTTTAGGTTATTTGCGGTTTGCGGTTTTACTTCAGCATGGTCCAGTATGGGAGCAGTATGAGAACCTAGTTTTCTTAGCCATTACTAAAGCCGGTATAAAATTTCTCCAGAAATGAAAACGGTTCATGTTACGATGTCATCAGTTTCTTTCAAGACGCTCCGGTCTTCGCGCATAAAAAGTTTCACATGCATTCGAGCGAAAAATTCAATTCATTAAAGAGTTTTCCATAAGTCTTGTTTTTACTTTGTGATAACAGTTTTCAGTGGACTTATATTTCGTAATCAGTTCTCTTAAGATAACAAGAGGTAACCTTGGCCTGTTACAAATTTGTTTAGTCTAGCTGAGATAAATTTCAAGAATGCTGGGTAAGGACATGAAACCCCCAACAAACATAAACTTCTAACAAAAACAAACCTGCAACAAAAATAATAACTAGCATTTATTTAGATGATGCTACAATAAATTCAGTGCTAGATGTGCTGTCATATATGACAATCGTTCTTCTGGAAATTTCTGTTTTCTATCCACTGATAAAATTTGCCTTTGGAGAGAATACTTAAAATCTGTTGGATTGCATATTTAACCTTAATATTTGCACAAATCAGCTTTGGTTAGAACAGTACTACTCCGAAGAGCAGATGCTGAGAGAAAGCGACACCAGCACAAAATACGAGCGGCAAGCAACTCCACTACAACCACCCTAGCACCTCCCCTATGTGGGAGCCCGGGTTGGACTCTACCGAGCCATCTCCGGGACACATCCAACCCCGACCTAATTTTCGTGGCGTTGTCAGTGCTCCTCAACGCTTTCGATGGACGAAAACCAATACCGTAATTGTCAATGATTAGCTAAATTGCATTCGAACTAAAGAGTAACTTTGAGTTAAGAAGTTGTTACGTTGAAAACTGAGACTGCGGTCAAGCTACCCTAACTATTAAATCACAGTACACAAGAGGCTGTCAAGTACTGTCTGAAGCCTTAGCAGCGCTGGTTATTTGCTGAGTGCTGCACGGAACGCTAGAACTAATGACACTATCTAGGACTGTGACCTGGAATGCGTAGTGTGCTGAAAACACGCTGATTAAACAACGAGAACTTTGGTTTACGGGCGCTATGGCCTTATCTATAGACTTTGATGTCCAGACTCAAGAATATCATAAAATTGTTAATTTTTACTAATTAAGTCTTGTGCGAATTTCTCGAGTAGATAACACTGTGACTGTTAAAGTGGCAAAAATCGTAACCACAGTATATTTCTAAGCTTTAGATCAACCAAAAATGTTAATTGAAACTTGCTTTCTTTCTAAAGAGACTGCATCGAGTATTCCGAGCTTATATCCAAGGTATGGCACAATTATGAAGCCCAGTCGAGGCACACAGCTATTGAGAGTCTCTAGTCCTGTCTTTTTGTTCGTTATTTTTAAGGTTCTTGAATGTTTTTTACGTTCTTTTTTATGTGATACTTAATCGAATTTCGCACACAAATGAAATTGAGCCCTATATGCAGATATACTGTAAAATTACCGCTGTTTGTACAAATGTTCCTTTGTGTTTCTCTTCCTTTCAGTGAAGTTTAAACTTGACTAGGAGCGCGAAATCGAACACCAAAAAGACTCAAAATTACAACGTCTCGGTCACAGAACGAACACAATGTGCAATCCCGTACGCTGTAAATAGAATAAATATCTTGTCGAAACAGCCATTTCCCCAGGAAATTGAACTAATCGGTGACCGCACCTAGCTGTGCGGTATTTTCTTCAGACATGACTGAACACATATATAAAACCTTTCAGTTTTGGAGGCCGTGGAATTTTACAAAAGTGAATAAGTCTAACTTGCCTGAAGCTATTTACTTTGTCTTTTATCAGTGTTTTTCACTTGCAATAGCAATAATTTTGGGGTTTCCTTCCAACTTCAAGCCGTGGATTAGGGCAAATCAACTAATGCATTTTTCAGAACAAAATTTTTTTATTTCATCACGTAACAGGTTCAAAATGTGATTGTGGTTCAACAATGCAGTGCTTGAGAACTACGAATCAGTTGATTGACTTCTCCAAACAGGACATCCTAGATAACTCAGTGTGGTTCACCATCGCAACTTAATGGTAATACCTTAAGTTTACAAGAAAAGTCAAAATACTGAAATTATTTTAGCTATAGAAAGCTAACTGTTGTCCTAATTAAAGATCCTCTTCCGAGCAAGAGCCATAACAGTGTTACAAGACGATCGTGAAACCACAGTTCTGGCATCGCCTCAAAGTTTTAAAAATTTAATAGCTTTCCAAGTTGTTTCATTCGTCACGGTGACGAGTTGTTTTTCTTTCCTCTCCGGTTTTTTATCGCTTCAAAGGGGGTTAAAAAAGCAACTTTTTTTCATCATTAGTTTCGTTAATAGTATCACGTCTTAACAGGGTCAGGGAAATTTGTAATGGTAAGACAAAACTTGCGCGCCATTTCGTGGCCTTGAAAATTTATAAAACTCTTTCTTCTGTAAACAATAAAAAAATCGGCCAATGTGTCATTTTCACACAACAAAAGCGACTTCAAGATCACAAGCGTAGCGCCTATGAATAAGGTATAAAGTTATTACCTTATTTCGTTTAACGGCCTACAGACACACAACTCAACTAACTGTTGATAAATGGAATAACTTTCACTCAATCGAGCGCCGCATGAGTTTTTAAAAGTGGACTGATAACCTTGTCTGCCCCAGCTCCTGACAAATAAACTCTCTATACGCTAAGAAAACGAAACCTCTTGGTTTAAGTAAACAGATCTTAAACCTGTCAACTCAGGGAATCATGTGTAATACTTTAAATCTAGACACTTACCTCGTTTCAGTATGGGATCGAATAGTGTACCTGATTCAGGCACAGCAGAACAGTTCCATCGTCTCAAACGAAACTGAATCTGGCATTCTTCGACGGCTTCTTTCGCTCCCTTAGCGACACTAGCCATCAGAGTTGGGTGTCTCCGGCAGAGGTCTCTTTGTTTTGTGTTAAGCTGTGGAGTTGTAAAACACATAAGAGCTGCCTTCTTTGCCGGATCCGTAGAAAGTGGCGTGTGTGTCCCTAACGTCCTGGAAATAACAGACGAAGGAAAATCAGTTAAATTCCTCCCATTCCTCTTCACCGGCGATGTTTGAACAGGTTGACATGACTCAACAAAAACGAAGGTAAGTTAGCAATGAAAATTACTCACCACCAAACTGACTCGCTCTCTTTAGAGAAACATAAACAAATAACGAAGATCCAAAGAAACCTCATGTTCTTCGATTGATTAACCCGCCGCCGGCTGTCCAACGAAAATCGCTTTGGGTTTGGTTTTCTTTCCAGTTGAGGGAACCGCACGTTTTTTTTTGTTGCAATACTCTGTAGACGTGTCTTTTCCTAAATGCCTAATAAAAGGCTGGAATTGGAATTAACCAGGTGTCAACAGTTTAAGAGGGTGTCATTCAAACCAGCTAATAAAACCCGCATTCAAAAAGTGATTAAAACCTCCAACCCATCGAAATCAAGTCGCCCTGAAAATGACGCAATGTCGCCTTCATCGGAGCTTTTCAGAGAGCGCTCGAATTAATATCAAGCAAGCCCATTGTTCCGTTCAAATAAGGATTTATTATGATGTTTAATAGAATGAAATTTGGTCAATTTGTTTTAGGTGGCAAATATATCGTCGGTTCACTGCGCTGATTAAAAATACGCTTAAAAGAGTTCACACGATGGGTGAAATTATATCGATTTAATTGTCATTATCAGGAACGCTTTAAAACCAGAATCACTCCTTAGGGAATCAATGTGAGAAACGCAGGTTTATCGCTGAAACTGGGACTAACAAGACTTCATTTGTGATGGTTAAGTTTTCTCTCCCGCGAATCATTTTATCCCGATTTTCAGAAGCCGCCTGATGTCAAAATTTATCGGAAGTGCGTAGCTTGTCTTTTGTAGTGGGCGGAATTTGGCCAGCACAGAAAACAAACTGTTCGAGTAATTAGCCGTTTTCGACACAATATATTACATACCTTTCACAATCAATTAATTATAGCTATCCCAGAGCGATCTCAATAGATATACGCTTTGTGCGGCCTCTGGGGGCCTTTAAGGAAGGAAGCCATTTGAAAAAGGAAATTTTAATTTGTAATACTGAGGACAAGAAACAGAATGGCAGTTCTCTTTATTTTCAGTTGTTCGCCTCCATCTTTTACGTGCGATTTCTGTTTGAAGTGATTTCTTTCTCGCCGTTGTCACGTAGGTGAGATACCGACAATTGCTTAATTCATTGCGACTTACAGTTATATCCTTGAAAGTTAATCAAACTCTTCTATAACCGGAATGATTATTCTAATAACTGTCTCGATTTTTGTCTGAAAACAGCACGGGCTGGTTTTCCTACTCACATAAAACGACGGAAAACCTTTTCAAAGCTTTTCTGTGATATTGACAACGAACAAATATTATCTCTCGGGGGTTTGCCTGTGACTTTGGAAGTAGCGCGGGTTTCGCAGACAATGTCAATGGCAGTTGCAGCTGGTTTTATAGGTACAGAACCTGTGGTGATATCATAATCCACGACAAGGTTTGGTTCATGCAAACTAAAGCTGTGTCAACATATCATCAAAAAAGTCTAGCGCAATCTATCGGGGATTTAGAATATAGTCGGTTTTGCCCTGTGTAAACATCGAAATAAAGCGGCTTACTTGAAAGACACAACAAATTAGTGCGAAAAATTGTTCACATTTTCTCAAAAAGAGGCCCTAAATGAAAACCGTAACGGACACTTCCTTTAGGAGGTTAAAAATTTACGAGTTTTTGTCATCTTGTTGTCGTTTAAAAGGTTTATCCGATCGCGACATTAAGCTAAAAGACTCGGTCTTTTTAGCGCGTCCTTGGTGTGTAAGAAAATCGTTTAGGATGGGGGAATAAAATCGTTAAGGGTCGAAGGTTGCTCAGGATAGTTAAACATTCGCCTTCGGAAATGTCTCATTGCCAGTAACTACCAAACTATAGAGTCTTCGCACGATTCCTTGCTGGACTCATTGCCTTTTAAACCGGGCCCAGATGAAGACTGGTCATACAGCTTCACTACGTTCTGCAGTATTTTCAAATGAAATCTTACCTACTTGATCGTCAGCTTAGCTTAAGATAACTATTGTTGGAATTAATTAGGCCAGAGTGTTTTGATGTCAAGAAGCTCTCAGGAGTGATTAATCTGTGTTATTCCTCTTCGCCAGATTTCAAACTGATTACATTTTTCCACATAGCATCGAGATTACAAAAGTTTTTTGGTCTATAAAGAATTATATATCCATGAACTTAGGACCACCCATATCTCATACCAGACGTGGGTGTTAGCGTGACCGAAAAGACTGCAGTTCATTGTCTCGGGAATTTTGAATGAAGTGGATTCTTTCAGTTGAATCAAGTAGCCTGTTGTATCATACAGTCGGTGAACCTCTCCTTACGGACAGAGTCACATTACAGACGGTTAACTTGGTCTCAACGAAAGAAAGTGAAGAGAAATAGAGTCAGTCCCCCAGAATAGATGTTTTTCTTTTATGACTTGAGATCACTCCAGGTGTCTCAGGAGAGTCTAGATCATGTGACAGGAATTAGCCCCGGTAACTCCAGGACGCACGTGGCAACATTATCCGCAAGAGAACTGGGTACCATCTCTAAAAATAATTTACGAAGGAATTCCTTGTGCTAACGCCAATATCTCTTACACTTCACACTCTCCTGTCCTTTCGCTGATCATATGCAACACGCGCTAGTTCAATTCTCAAACAAGACATTTTTTCCCCTTCAAGCGTGGGCTGTTCAAAGGATGATGACTGGTTATAGTTCAACGATAAATTTTCTCTGATTCTTAATGGTTTAAATCGATGGAGTGACGCGATATTGTTCATTGGCGGAAAGACACAATCTGCTCTCAGTGCCCGTCCGAGGAAAATACCCAGAGGGATTGCACTCGTCCGTGAAAATGCGGACCTATAGGAAAAAAGTTGAAAGTCGCAACTTGCCTGTTTTCTTTTTCAAAGTTTACATTTTGCTTAGACGCCTTTCATCTTAAAAAGTTGAACACAATTCAATCTGATCTTTGAACTGGCGCGCGGAAGAAAATTTAGTGATGAACATCAAACACAATAGAGTGTTTATGACTGGGAACATCAAATTTCCGCGGGGAAGCTATCAGCCGATAGTTCCTCGCAGTTTTCTTCAACACTTATCCGCTGATTCCAACTTATACAGCTAAAGAGCGTTAACGAGGGGAGGGGGTGGGGTGCAATCGGTTAATGAGAAAATAGAACAGAAAACTCACACCACACGATATTTAATACAATTATATGACAATTTATTTTGTATTCTGTAGCTCGCAGATGCTATTTCATGATTGTTATATCATTTGAAGATTAAATTTAGGTATTTGTTTACAATAAGCCAATGACAGCAACAGAAGAGTAAAGATGGAATACCATGGGAAAGGAATAATAAAATGCACCGAGAAAGACCACTGACAATGCCTCAATGTACAACGTAATGTTAAACGATTCGTTAGTTCTCACAAGTTGCAAAACTTTCTCTTCTTTTATAGCGGGAAACGCGCAAACGCGCGAGAGGCTGGGGAGACGCACACGAAGCGCAAACAGTGTCGAGCCCCACGCAAGACCGCCGCGACTCAACACTCAGTGGCCTATTCAATGTGCCTGGGGTTTCTTTATACTTCCCTCCCCAGTTCCTTCCTTCCTCGCTTCATACTACGCACGGGGGCCACGCACAAGACAACGAAACGCCTTGAGGATGAGGCGGATAAGGAAACAATGAGCTATTTGATCTGCAGTCAACTCTTAAAAATAAAATGAACGAATACAAAATAAAAGAAACGTGAAGTCTTTGGCGCGGCGATAAATAACGATTTTTTTTAGTCAGTATTGGACAATTTGTTTATACAATGCCGTCTTAACCCGATCACGCCATTGAGCGATGAAAACTGGATTTCTCCTTAAGAAACAAATTCAGATAAGCAGCTAACAACAATAAAGGAAGTCATTAATAAAATAAATTTGTTGCAATATGTAAACAAATTTGTCTAATTGTTGTAAAAAAAATGCACTAAAAATTCACTTGTCTAAATGTTCTCAGAAATCTTTTGGCAAGCTCCAGAGCCAAAGATTTTGTGGATATTGCTCCTTAATCTGCTTTGTCCTTATCCTTCTTTGCATTCTTCTCTTTCAATTTTCCTTTCTCTTCTGCAGCTTTCTTCAGTTCTTTTAAGTTGAAATCACGCTCAATATTGACCTGCAATGAGAAAAGAAAAGTTATGACATATATAAAGTGGAGATTTGCTTTCTCACAGCTAGATCTGGAAGATCACAAATGTTGCCTGTTGGGACCTCTTGTTGATGCTCCTCCCCCCTCCCCCCTCCACACCTGCCCCCTATCCCTCCCCTCCCCTCCCCATCCAAAACGATGGCTGTCCAATTTGAAAATAAATTAAGTATTTGTCAATCCAGCCTAATAAGCTTTTGAACATGGCAAATTCTCTACAAAATGGATTTGCCCAGATCTGGTGCAAAAAAGGTGTAAAGCTACAAAACTGAATCTTTTCTTTCATATGAGGGTGAACTGACAACCCATCAAGAAGATCCAGAGATTTGGTCTGTATATGATAGACTCTTGGATAATCTAAACTGGCTTGCAGGCATGCTTACAACTCCACTGACCTGCCTCTTCAATGGACCTGTGAGAATCTTCTAAATGCTTGCAAAGTTATTCATCCTGGGCATTACTCCCTGAACTGTACTGTGCTCCTGAACTGTACTGTGCTCATAAAGTCCTACAAGGCTATGTGCCACTCCTTACCTCAGTGAATGTATATTTGGTGATAACACCCCTCCTATCTACTAATGGCCTCCTTTTTGTCTCTTTTCCTCCTTCATAGAGAATCAAACTTGGAAGTTGCTTAGAAACAGCAGATCCATCTACCTTGTGCCTGGGAATTAAAAAAAAGAACAAATAAACATGTCAGGCAATCAAATCCTTTTACCATCAATTTTGTAGACTGATAGACAAAGCATTGACTGTATGAATTAGCCAAAACAAAAATACATTTAGAAGAAGTTCTCAAATAGTTCATGTATTCCCCAAAATCTCAAATAACAAAGTAACATTACAGAGAACAAAGGCGACAGATTCAGAAAGCCAGAATATGTCTGGGAAATTGCATATAAAACTTTAAATTTTACAGGCTTACTTTTCAGCTATGATTGGATACTTTCCAACATCAAGTTTTCCAAATCTAAGGTGACTATGATTGTATCTGTAAAAATAAGAATAAAGTTCAATGGGAAACAATGAGAAACAAAAGCCGGTCAAAGGCAAGTCAATATTCTTCACAATAAATTATTTACTTATGGCGACGACACTCAAACCATGAACAATTGACATTATTTTTTTCCCTTTTCAACGACTACAGAATTAGCACTTGTCATATTACCAAGTGCATTTAGCATTTTTATATTGTAAAAGAAAAAAAGGAAAACCAGTAAAAATGTGAATCTTGCAAATTATATGAATAGCCTTCATTCTATAGTCACCACAGAAATGGACAAAAAAATGCACTCAAGGGCCATTACTGTAAAGGGAAATAGATTAAAATGTACCACATAGTTCAAGTTGATTAGAAAAAAAAAAGTGTGCTACCTTAGTGACAATTCAGCAAATGTTGGAGCAAATCTGACACATGGTGGACACCAAGGAGCATAAAATTCCACCAGCCACGTGACAGATGGATCATCACACAGAGCATCCTAGAACAGGAAAAGTTATTTGAAAGATATGCTGCATGTTAACAATTGATCTTAAAGGAGCTCAGTCACGGTATTTTGAGTTATTTTGGCCACATACAAAATTACCTTTAAATGGTAGGAAACCTGAAATTACAGTTTAATAAGATAGAAAAACACCAAAGAGATAATGATGAACCATCAAGGAACAAGGATGGCTAAGGATGGAGAAGATTAACACAGATTACAAACAACAAATTTGAAAAATTGAGGCTAAACTTTTCAATGTGCGCAAACAGTGACGTAGCTCCTTTACTACGAAAGTTTGATTAAAGTGGCTCTAGAACAAGCCTGGCTTGACTATACTCCCCTTCCTTAAAATTACAGTGCATCAACCTTGTTCCCAGGGTCTCTCTTCTTCCTGCCATCCACTCAAGAGAGACCCTAGGAATGAGGTTGACAGTGCATCTCTCTACTCAGGTCAATTGACAATTCAGTAAATTACTGACAAGGAAAGACCATTACAAAGATTGCTCAAATGATAGCTTGTGGTAGACTCTAGTCACTTAATACTGCTACTATCATCCCTACATTACAGACAAGTATAAACAAAAGATTCAGATCTTACATCAAGTGCTGGTCCTCTAAAGAAGTGTATCTCGTCTGGTCCACTGTATGATGGCTCAGGAAATAATAAAAATAACACTGAGGAAAAGAAACATGGATTGTACTTGAGAAAACTGCTCCAACTCTTTCATCTTTAGAGTATCTTGAATTAGTTAAAGGTACTTATTCAAAAAACTTCACTCTAAACCTCCCTTGGCTCCCAACTCAGGAAAGAAAAGATTGAAATTTTAAGGTAAGAAAAAAATATACACCTTCAATCTGACAACATTCCCAAGAAAATTAAGATTTACATTTAATTATAGTACATCAAATGTACTAGCTACTGTGCAACCTTTCAACAGAAATGGTATAGTACCAGGCAAGGACTATGAACATTTTAACATTGGCACTGCAAATTATGTAATGTGCCTGGTAGTCTGAATCCATATTTACCCTGTAGTTTAAAGTTCTGCAATAGACGTTTTTATCCAGAAGCCATTTTGAATTCCATTGTTTCAAATAGCTTTTATGAGATGCTTAGGGGTCAAATACATACAAGATTGCCCCTGAGCATCCCATTATAATAGCTGTTTGAAACAATGGAATTCAAAATGGTTGCTGGGTAAAAAACGTCTATTCATTCTCTAACAGCTCGCCTGCATAGCAGGCATTGAGGGCTGAAAGGAGGGCACGCTAGGACTTCCTACCCCTTCCCTAAAATACACCTGCAACACAGGCTATGAACAGCAGGACACCAAGATAATTTGATTACACGAAGTGTCATAGACAGTTCAAATGGAGTTGGCACAATACAGTTGTTGAGCATATTTGAAGCTCACAGCACGATGGAGTTTAGTGCAGTGTGGTTTGGTACAGTGCAGTACAGTACAGTATATGTACAGCACAGAACAGTTTACACATAATGCAGCTGTTAGAAGTCTAAAGAATGGAATATCACAAGTCACTCACCTAAGCAAAAGATAAGATAAATAAGACCAAGTCTAAGATCTGACCTGGCAAAAAGAACAAAGTTTGCAATTTTGCTAAACAGGAACACCATGGAAGCTGCCTCTTGCCAAGAAGCTGAAATGAGGAAAATTAACAGAAAAAAAGTATCAAGGAAAAGCATGCTGCACTGTTTCCAAAAACATCAAGTACAGAACTTATTTGTATAGACAGCATGTTATTACTAGATTTTACTGTTTTGTGCCCTGGTAAACCTATCCCAGATTTCTAACACATCTTGCTAATTAACAACCACCAGAAACTAAATTACAAATCAAGAAATTAAAAAGAAAATTAATGTTATTATAAATAGTTTAATACATACTTGGTTTCCATTTTCTGTTTTTGACAGCCAACACAATGACTAGAAATGATAATAACTCAAAGTCTCGCTGTGGAGACAAAATGTGGTATGTTATTTTGCACCCCTTGATTCAGTCATTCACTGATCTTATTACAGTATGAATCAGAAAAGTGTGACTACTTGCACCATGAAGGAAAATCAATCTGATGTGAAACAAGCCATACCCTACAGCTGTACCAGTCTACCCTATATCATTGTACCAAAATTGAAATTTACTGCCATTCAAATTAGTGATCAGGGTTTTTGGATTTGCAAAGTAGAATTAGTAGAAGGAAACATATGTGTTGTAAATCAAATTGCTTTTCAAATTTTGTTGTTTTAAATCTAGGTTAATCAGTTTCAACCTAAAGATTACGCTATATTATATAATTTACATATTATATCACATGAAAATAATTTGTCACAAGAATTGCTAATGAATGCACAAATTGTTTAATATTTGATTTTAACAGTGTTATCTTCAGGTTGAAACAGATTAGCCTTTAATGTGAAAAAATAACCTACATGACATAGCCCTCAACATGTCATAACTTGTGTTGGTGAACAATAGTAAGTGGAGGTTGGGAGGCGGGGCGGGGGGTCACTCCAAAAAACGTTTTTGGAAGGGATATGAATATTTTTTGGAATGAACTGGAAGGACAAGATATGATACATTTTGTGACGGATATTGACTATGCTAGGAGAACCATGGTTGAATACTGGGCTTGACTCTAAAAATATTAGTTCGGTTACGTGATAAGTACCTGGGTTTCTGTAATCTTACATGTATTTCTAATGGGTATTACAACCAAGGAAGCCCTGTAAAATGTCCATACATTGGTCTGAAAGGCATCACTTAAGATCTAGGCACCATGATGATAACTTCACAGTCGTAAAATGATATTACACGCGTACAGTAAGTTTACTCACCCAGCTGAGAGAACATTCTTCTCCTGGGAAAAGCCATCCACAAAACGGCTGAACGCACCGCAAAATCACATACAATAAGCATGCCACAGGATTTAAAATGTAGTGGCCACTGAGTAAAGGTTTAAACGAGTCCAATTTCATAGCTTTTAGTCAGAATGTTGCCCTTTTCTTTCAGATGTCGTACTCTTATGCCACAATATTCAGAACATAATTTTGGTGTCATTTTCCAAAATTACCGCTGAACTGATGCGATAACTTCGTTCCCGGGTTCCAGGGCTTTCTCTTGGCGATTGACCTCATCACCAAGCCGAGGCCACGACTGTTACTATGGCAGCTGTCACTTTTAATTCTGTGATCAGCTGGAAGGTACGCGTGTAAACAAAGGAAACAATACGAAAGTGAAAGTGGTTTGTTCTGTACAGATTTGATGTACTTGTTCGTGAAAACTTGAACCTGATTTCATCGCCATTTCGAAAATCTATCAGGTTTCATCAAGTTTAGAGGTGAACGGAGTTTAAAATATTCAGAAGTAACCTGCCATTGCTCCGTTAGTCAGAAGATGGCTGACAATCTCGAGTCGCTTCCTCCTGAAATAATTCTCGAAATAATGTCCTTCTTGGATATAAGAAGCCTTTGCCAAGCCTCCCAAACTTGTAAGAAGTGGTTCGACTTCATTTACAACTCCGATCTTCTATGGAAAAAAAAATACAGGTCGCTTGATCGCGAAGAAGTCGAGAAGGACATTCAAACAAGTTTCTGTTGGCGAAGTATTTTCATTAGAAACTATGGAACTAATCTGGTGAAAAAGCGTTGGCTTGAGGGCAAATACAGCCAAGTGAAATCACACGATGACGTACCAGGTAACCACCTTGGACCTCTTAATACGGAAACTTGGGGATCTATATTAGACATGGAAATGCAACGAATTCGCAAAGCTGGGTAAACTATACAAAATCTGCCAGTAATAATCGTCGAATGCTCAGCTCGATAATCATCCACTAATTGCTGCTGTTATTGACGAGTCGTTTGGAGTCAACGAGTTACTTTAAAGCAGCAGAACACATTTGATAACGTGCCTTTTGTGTGGGAACTTCCATTCACGTTGGTCATCAATAATAAACTTTAGGGACACTTACAGTTGTCGTGCACAGAAAAATATATACAATGAATGTGAATTTTAAACAGGATCATAATTTTAATAGATTATTTTTCAGTTAAATTTTAAAATATGTTTTTAGGGATTTCAAAATATATTCTATAGTGGTTGTGAGAATTTTTTTGAATTGAATTTGGCAATTCAAAGTACTGATAACAATGAAAATACACAGAAACTAAACAGGGCATATATGAATAAATTATACTTATACACAGCATCTAAGCTTTGGAAAGCTACAATACAAGCTGCAGTGACTGATCAGTCACAAATTATTTTCACCAATTTGCTTTTAAAAAGAGAGAAAATTGTTTGAGAAACAATTTTTGTTTGGAATTAATTTGCAAGTATCTGTTTATATCACTGTTGCATGTACATTTGCTGAGAATGGATGATCGTATTTTTAAAGTGGTAGTTTAAAACTAGCTATGTTAATGATAGTTTGGTCCGTTTGAGGAATATTTGTCTTTGTGCATGTTGTTTTGGTAGTTTATAGACCTCTGAGAATTTCACGCACCTGGTCATATATTAGCAAAACTTGTCCAGTACCTATTATCCAAATGAACAAAACGCTAATTCAAATACATCTATTCTTTCTGTTCTTTAGCGCATAAAAATATAATTAAGCAGTCAACAGAATGAAAATGTACAGATTACATAATACTGCTGTCTTGTTTGTAACTAAACCTCAATAAATAACTACAACTGTGGTACACATAACTTAAGAACAGTACTAACATTATGTTAGCTATTCACAAAATATTTAAGAATCCTCTTGTATGCCTGTTGACCAGCACAATGTCATCCAGCACCAGGAACAACTTTCAAACAGTTACTAAGCAAAGAAACAAATAAGTATCACAAATAAAGAAAGATAACAATAAGATTCTTACAAAAAATTTAAAAAAAGGATTGAAGAAAACCTGTGCAACTAAATTTTGTAATTTTGTAATGTTTGAAGCAAAGGACATAACACTGTTATTTAACTGTGCATGAACACACTATTTTTTTTAAATGCATGTCCTAGTGTAATCATTGGCAGGAACAACTTACCACTGCGCATTTTGTGCTTGATTTTGTCCTACCAAAGAAAAATTATATTTGTTAGAATATCAAAGCAAGGTCATGTTACTAATACAAATAAACAAATCAGTGAAAGTAATAAACATGATTAACTAAAAATAGGAAGTTACAAGTTTCCATTTCAGCAGATCAATCCATTCTTGCATTTCCTGCTCAGTGTCTGCACAAAGAAGAAATGTTCTATAGGGGAAAACTAAGCTGAAAGAGAAAATATGGTATCATATATCACATGTGTTGCTACCACTCGGTATACCACTAAATTTTACATAACAAATTTCACTATTACATATATTGTTCACACTATAACTTTTGGTGTGACTTTTGGTGTGCACAGTTGGCGGTACATAAAGTGTGGTCACAATGGTCTAGCCTCAGTATGTCCCATCTAACCATTCAGAATAATATATAGATTTAGCCAAGCCTAAAAGCGGAGGGCCAGGTTTTTCAAAGCCCGATAAGCTAACCCAGAATAAGCGAGAATTTTTATTTAAGTTCTGTAACTTTGTGGTGAGATTTTCTGTTTACATTGTTTGGCCTTCTGTTTTGAGTTTGAATAATCTCAAAATACACAAAACATAAGCAGTGAAAAACATTAAATGTTTTGTATACAAGAAAAATTTATACTTTGGTTATTTTTTAATCCAGGGTTAGCATTAACCGGCTTCTGATATATATGAGTATGGGGCTCTGTTTGGCAGCCCTTTGGGCCGCGGGAGTTCCGCTATAATTGTGAACTCTGTTTACTTGACATAATCTTCTCCTTGCATTAATTTAAGCAGTTACCTAAAGGCATTTGGCTTTCCGCATGTGTTGTTTTTAGAGGCTTCTTCTGCAAGTCGAAGATCAAGTACTCTGATAGGTTTCTTATCCTGACAAAACATATGTTAAACATTATTTTATTTAATAATCAGATATTTAGAGGGTTCCACTGTGATCGATTTAACTGGTCAGGGTTTGGTCATTTCTGTTTTATTTAACTATTCCACTATGTCAATAGGTAGGAAATAGTTCATTTGGTGTTGAGATGTGCACATTCTCTAGAGAATCACAACACACAGTACTGTCTCACCACAATACAAGACAGTGCATGGTCTTATCAATTGCAAGTTCAGTGCTTTTCTGGGTTTCCTAACTGCATGCATGCGTTATGAAATCAATTTATGAATAGAAACACTTTTTTCAGCCTTCTTGTCTCAGATTGGCAGTGGCATGTTACTTTAAAGACCAATTTAAAGAATATTAATTATTACTGAAGTTAAGCAAGTTACAACATCCTAATATTACCCTTAACTATATTGAATCTACAGTGCAATGGCGTAAATATGATTCATGTATAACTGGTGTCATAATGGTATATTGAGGTAAACTGGGTACTGTAAGATGAGCAAATACTCAACCAATCCTTACCCCTCGTTCATTATAGTATTGCAGCGTGTTTCTATTTGTGACAAACCATCTTCTCTTCCAGTTCTAAAAAAAATTGAAATCAAATCATTCAATGAAACATCTTCACACAGCAATACTATACTTAGATCTGGCCTTTCTTCCTTCTGAGACTTGTAAACCACATCATGTAGTTCCTGGACCAGCTGGCAGATGTCAGTAATGGAATCATATTGAACACTTTGTGATGGAAAGAAAATGTTCAATGGATCCACAAAACTATTACTTACTTTATGAATGGCTCCTTGTTTGGTAAGAAAGCCTTCCTTGGAGGCAACCTGTCAACCATGATGAGTATATATTCAAATCAGTATTTACAAATAAATTAAATTATTGCGATCTTAGGAATATTTCATTATATTAGTATGGCATCCCAAGTTTACCGCCCAAGAGAGTCTCACAAATATATATATATGTGTTTTTAATTACTTTATTGTATTTTTAAATACATAACATTTTCCACAAAAATAGAAAGCAGTGCTACTCACAGTCCAGTTGATATCTTTTGGTTCCTGTTCAGATGAATTTGAAGTAGACAAGGGCCGGTGGTGGTTAAAAGAGCTCCCACAGACTGCATGTCTGCTTATATCGTCATATACTGATGGCTCTTCAACCTCGGAAGGATACGGATGAGAAAGAGTAACAGGCTGTCCTGTTGAGAAGATGGTGCATGAGATATCTTATTACACCCACTTACAGTGTTATGTGCATAGGCAACATTTTTTGACGTGCCATCTTTCAACATGCTAGCATTGTTATTGCTATGATTGAGTGGATGATCAGCCTTAGGTAGGAGATGACATTCTCTAGTTTAGCAGTACTGAAGTCAAGACAGTATAATTATGTAAAATGTCAAAACCTGTTTCTCCTCCAATGATGGGATAATTCTGAAAATGCTCCATCAACTGCTCAACATTATTAAATTCTCCTATTCCAAACACAAACTTTGTGCCTTGAAGAACCAGTGGAAAGTGCTTTATAGAATCAAGGCTCCTGCCAAAATAAATAAAAACGACACACATTCCTTCACTGACAACTCATCACAGACTTATTTTTGTCACTCATGGGCTACAAGTGACAAAAATAACTGATTTGGATGAACAATATTGAGCCTCATAACATTACATTTGAGAGTTTAAACTGAAATATTAACAACATATATACACAACCGAGAGCCACATGAAGAGTCAACTCCAATTGATTGGTACACGATACTGACATGCTGAGTTTGCTTTTGCCAATAAGCAACCCAAAGGAAGATGTACAATGAGCCTAGATTAACCAGGTTGTATCTAAATCTTGTAACCAGCTGTCACCATCACCACCTACTTGACTGACACAGTGTAATGTCCAGGGTTGGTTTTACTTGGTCTGATTAAATAACTTCCTTGGCGTCCATAAGAAAGAAGTAAAACTTCAGTACTGTTCCTTGTCAAGTTATGGTGGTACCATCTGAAAAAAGCAGTATAAATAATATTACATAGTCTATGTCACACATCATGAGAAATCAAAATGACTGCAGTTGTTTCAATTGATGCATTTGAGGATATAAAGCCCGTTTTGAACTCTTAGTCTCATCTGTATTAGCTATTATACATGACAACTCCAGATTCTAACTACTAAGGGTTTGTAAGAAGTATTAATAATTAATAAGAATTGTTACTATCCCCAGCATTTTATCAAATATTTCCTACAAAAAATTGCCATTTGTATAAATTTATTTAATTGACTTATTTCTGGTAATGGGAAAGGACTATTAAGAATGAAGAGTGCATGTTGTATGGAATTCCACGAGAGTAAAACCATGATAGCTTTAAACCCAAGGCATTCAATCCAGAATCCATAAACATCACAACACCAGTCGAGAGTGAATGAAATGAATAATTCTTTTATTAAAAATACCCCAAAATATTGAAAACTAAACTAAAATAAAAATAAAAACGCTCCAAAAAAATCATGTGTACTCTTACTATATTCGTGGAGCATGGTATAATGGCACATAACCCATGATGGCTAAGCCAATGAAAACTCTTGAATTGCATTATCCAATGATCCAGTTTTTAATAAAATAATAATAATAATACTCGTGTGTGATGCATACGGGAGAGAAAGAAAATTGCATGCATATGTTTATTGTTATGCCTGTAAAAGGCAAATGCCAAAGGGTATTTTACATAGATGCATCCATTACCACAAGTTTCAGTTTACACAGTTCGAAACAAGATAATTGCCTTATAATTGGTCCACCTACACTTTATCAAGATCTAAAAACTGTTAATAGTTTATTAATAAATAATTTCTCTAACTACAGCTACAAGCTAAGACTGTGAATATAGCCAAACAAGGCTGATTTTGTATTCAAGCAGTGTTCCCTTGCATTGAATTAAATACAATGCAAAGATATGGAATTTCTGATATTGTATACTCATGACATATTCTGAAATATTCTGTTGATCTTAGCTTCTGCCGCCGAGGTAACAGGAAATTTACACATAAGCTTAAAGCTTAATCAATAAAAAAACATCTTTGCTTTGGAAAATGGGTAGCGACACGCAACCAGAAATCACTGAACTGGAATGACACTAACCCAAAAAAAGAAACGAGTTTAAGCATAATTAAAACTCAATGAAAAATTAAGCTTATTTATAAAATTTATTATTAGCTTAAATCGAGGAAAGACCTGAAGAGGAAGGAAGAAGGAACACAGTCTGAGTCCATACTGGGATTCATCGTCCCATTTAAATAAAATATCAAGTTTTCAATGTTAAGTTTATAGTCTGTTTACAACTTAAGATCAGCTGGGAAATGCTCAAAACTCACGGAATATCCTCGATTTTCTTCATCCGTGATCTGCCCGAAGTGTCCATGTTTTGACGTTGCGGTCCAGTATGGCCGGAAGCCTGGAGCGGGTTTTCTCCATATATGGTGATTTCGTAACTACGGTGATTTTCAACAACAACTACCTTGGGCGCCATTATTGTCAATTTAGGTCGAGTGTGATCTTTTCATGTCTGGCGCGAGAGAGAATCTAGAATGTAGAATTGCTGCAAGGGAAAAGTGATGGTTTTCTGATTTAGCTGGTGAGATTATTGATTAATGTTGTGTAAGTTGAAAAATGACCAGATTATGCGGTCAATTTTGGTCAGGGCAGACACTAACATTGTACATGCATGTTGTTGTCAGATAAGACAATTTACATTACATTTTATAACAGCTTGATTATAAACATTTTCCCTTTCAACTTTGGCCATGTTGCAGGTAGGCAATGGCACTTCCGAAAGAGACTACGCAACTTTTTTTCTTTCAAGAATAGGTCTCCGAGTTGTTCTCTCTTTGCCTTGATTGATTTTGCATGTACAATGATTAAGCCTAAGCTTAATTACAAACTTGAATGACATGCTTCCATTTCCAAGGCGTGGATAGGAAACTTTTGACTTCTCAAGTTCTGATTTGATGGCAGGATCGATAATGTAAAAATGTATCAAAAGCAATAATTAACCAATAACACAAGTGCATTGTTAATAATTCACATGCTTGCATTAAGCTTAAGTTACATGTAACACAACATTAGGCCTATTCCAAACATCGTGCTACTGGCTTGTTAAACTAAATTCAAGAATTTAAGCACAGCAGTAGCACGACATTTGAAACCACTCATTTCGATGGGCTGAATTAAGTTCTGCACGACTACTTAGCACAGCAGTAGCGCAACTTGGTTTAAAATGATGTGTTCTTGCCATGCCGAACTTAATTCATAGCCTGCTGCATCAGCTGTGGTTACTTTCTAGCATTTAAAATTATCCTCAGCAAAGAAAATTTCTTCTGATCTTTGGCACAACTGAATTAAATTTAACATTTGAAACCACCACCGTTCTTTTGTCATGCCACTGCCGGGCCAAATTCATTTGAGTTTGCCATGGCAGTAGCACAACGTTTCGAATAGGTCTTAACCTTAGCCTTTAAAAACAAAGTCAATTGGCCAGAGGTAACCACGGTCTAATTTCTCTCTGCAGCTTATAATATTTAGTTAAATACGATGCCAGTTCAGACAGAGCGTTGTGTCAATCATTTTGGAATAGAGGTGGCAGACAGTGTCACTTGGCAGGGATGGGAGCCTGGAGGAGAATATACACAACAAATTGTACTTAAGAATGTGCAGATTAAAACTCAAAAGCTTCAGTACAAGTAAGTGCCTTGCTACATAATAACTGAATGGCTGTAAACATAACATATTCACATGCAAACCCTAAAGGTTCAGAACCCCACTCAAGATTGTACTTAACACTCAGCCGTCAATCATAATGAGCATAGGTAATCATATGAATGCAAGTGTAATTAATAAGGATTTACACTACAAGTGGTATTTGAAAATTCTCTCAAAATTGCTTGTACCTTAATGTGAGTGCAATGTCAAAGAATTTTCAAATATCATGAGTAGTATGAGCTTTCATATGACTACTCAAGACAGTTATTACTGTTGTTTTGCAAACATGTGCACATCAATAAAAAATTAACAAAACATTGGCCTGCTCTCAGCCAATCACAGTGAAATAATTTTCTTTCTTATTTATTTTTCAGGTCTCCATCAAGTAGATTTTTTACTACACTCTATCCTAAGCCTATTGTTTTAAGCTCTGGAACCAGTTTCACCCTACCTGTCACATTTAGACCTCTTGAAAAGGTGTGTTCATTATCAAAGATGAATAATTGTATTAATAATAATTCTTTGATATTCTCCTTTTAAAATGTCAAACAGGTATAAACTAATTGTTTTTCTTGATACTATTTTTGCAGGGACAATATGAAGACCGAATAGAGTTTGAAACAAATGTAAGTTTTCAGGAACCTGATTTTGTTTCAGTTTCAAGATGTGCAAACTGTATAGTGGATACAACCCAACAATATCGAGATATCATTCAGCTCAGAGTCACATCCTCTATGTATAAAGCTGTGCCACTTCTTAGAACATAAATAAGACTTTGAAAGTAATCATAGTCTATTTTCGTCTACAATGTCTTGCTACACAATCATCAACTATACAGTCATGTGCAGCATCGCTTACCACAAAAATCCTATAAAAATAAGGTACAACCTAGAAAATTTTTCAGCATGCCACATCATAGCCAATCCCAGATGGTGGTTTCAATCTACAAATTAGCCAAGACAAAATGACGGCAAATGGGTAAATACTTGAAGGTGGTACAGTAGTACTCAACTGATGATTCTCCAGATTCTCAGCTCAAAAAATAAGCCTGGGTTTGAAAGGGTTTGGAGAGTTTTAACTGTACCATTCTGTGATTTCTATAGGAGGGTATTTTTTCAGTTCCTATGAGAGCTGTGTTGCCCAAAGCAGACATCGCAGTACCTGATTCCTTAAAGTTTGGCATGTGTGCTGTAAAGGACTGTGTTCAAGTTAATTTTCACATCACAAACACCAGGTAAGTACATGTAGCAAATAGAAAGAAAATGAACCCTCATTTTTTGAACCTTCTGATAACTCAAACCAAAAGTTGTTTCCCTCTCCTCAGTCAAATATTGTAAAATACCTCTGATTTCTCGAACTATCTGATTTTTTGAACCAATTTTTGTTTCCCTTGGAGGTTAAAAAAAAATTGGGATTCCACTGTCCCTTTTAGTGTATTTTGTAACTTGTTTTTATTTGATCTGACACAAATATAGTCTGTGGAATAGTGTCATAGTTTAAGAGTTTGTTTATATTTAACTACTGCTGATGTGCAGTGAACAATACAAACTGTAACTATTGTACTCTTGTTTTTCAGTGAACTAGTCACAAATTTCCAGTGGCAAGTGTTGGAGCCATTCTCTATTGTACCAGAAAGTGGCACTTTAGCTCCAAGAACATCATGCAGTATTAAAGCAACATTTTGCCCCAAGGTATGTAACATACACTTTGTGCAAGTTGTTATAACCTTTACAATGCACAAGCCAAAAATTGTATAAGGATCAATATGTATTGGTACTGTTGCTTTTTTCCGGTGCACCTGTCGCTACAGTTAACCTAAATAGCATTAATTGCCTAATTAGCACTTAGGTTAGCCTAAATATCACTGACAAGACAGTCATTTGCTGTCAATAATAATACAGGTATAGGTGTCTTAAAGGGTGACTCTAACAATTACCGTTAGTTTTGTTACCCCTACAGACACCTGTATCTCACCCTAGATATCACCAACTCAACACCCATATCCCACATTGACTCTTATCCATAGTGCCATTTCATCATTTCACAATTTTGTGATTACTTATGTTGAACATGTCATGTCTTTACAGGCAGCGTTAGTGTATGAAGCCACTGCTGTGTGCACGTACAGTGCTGGGCAGAAGACTCCCTTTACAAAGCATGTCAGAATTGAAGGAATAGGTAAATGACTGTCACATTTCTTTCACATCTTGCCTCAAGGCTAGTTGTTTTGCTATTCTGTTAATTTTGTAACAAACTCTGCTTCCTCTGTTAGGCAAATTTCCTCACCTGGTGGCAAGTGTATTGCAGAAATCTTCATTGATAGAGCCAGCCAGCAAAGAAGAAGTGGTTTTGAACTTTGGTGAAGTGCCAGTTCAAAGCACTGCTAACAGATGGATTGAGCTTCATAATTTTTCTCCAGTTAGTACTGATGTTGTTAGTTGATAATCTACTTTATACAGTGAATCCTGATTTTTTACCCCTTGATTCTTGGACCTATTGATTATTTGAAACAATCCTTCACTTCCCTGGTAGAAAAAGGTAGGAGAAATTTATCCTCAATTTTTCAAACTTCCGGAATTTTCAAACCAATTTCTGTTTAGAAAACCAAGATTCCACGGTGACTTGTTATTGAGAACAGTCCGTGGTCGTTTCTTGTGAGTAGCATGGACAAGTTTAAAATCAGATTCCGAGTCTGGGCCCAAGCCAGTCATCATGTTTTTCCTGAGTGTTGTAATTAGATGTGTTCCAGAAAGTTGTTTGGGCATCATAAGTAAATACTTGGAAGTAACCTATCTGCAATGAGCTATTTAAAATTAGAAGCAGATGGAGTAGCAATACTCCTAACCTCTAGTTATTATATGCTACAAAAACTAGCCGCTAAGATATGCTATTTGATGATGATTAACAGGTAAATGCACCCTTCCAAGTGCTACAGCCATCATCTGCGTCCAATATTGACACAGTATTCTCAAGTTCACATTACCATGGAGTTGTTCCAGCAGAAAGTACGATAAAACTGAAGGTGATTTGTTCAGTTATAAATATGCAGAATATTTAGCAACTGATTTGCAAAAGCAGATTAATGAGGAAACTGTTGACTCAGGGTCATAATAATTTGTAATCCAGGTATTAAGAGGTCTGTTTAGTGTTCATGAGCTCAAAGAGAGCCAAAGAGCTGTCCATCATTGTTGCATAATGTACATCATTAGCAAATTACTACATAGGTGGCCACTGGTAACATGTAATTCATTCTTTCACTGCAGGTCTCGTTTACTCCTCAAAATCCTGGCCAGTATTCAGTGGATTATCTGGAAGTTATAGCTCTTGGAGCTACTAACTGTTCTGTTGTCAAATGCACTGGAATTGGAAAAGGTAGACAGATACTGTAGCTGTTCACTGCTCACAAGCTGACAAAGATTATAGTTCATAAAATTTCATGTTGTCACTTACTATTTGTTAAAAAATGTCACAGTGCACGTGGTAATTGCTCCTGAAATCATGAAATTACTTCATTATAGAAGGGATTACATTAAAAAAAAAGTTGCAATAAGGTTTTTGCAAATCTGGCTGCCAGGGTTGCAAACTGAAACATAATTTAATATTTTAGAGTTGACAACTAAATTGAGAGTCATGTGCAGGAAAAATGTTTTTCTAGCTTGATGAGTTGCTTTAATTTATAGTTTCCTTAAAGTAATTGTCAGTTCACATGGAAATTGATTGACACTGCACAATGTTAACAGTTGTTGCAGAAATTCTTGCGTGCTAGTTGCCTAATTTTCATTGACAATAAGCAGACAGTCACATGAATTTATAATTGAAGGAGTGTGAGGAAAAAGCCCTAAGTGAGTCCTAAAATTATATTGAATTCTCCTTTTTCATAATAAGAAGTGAAAAGCAATTTGCAAGGAAAATCTTGCAGTCTATCTGATGTCACTTTGCGCCTTTTTCTATGCACCCCTTCAATTTATGCAACTTTATGAAAACAAATTGCCATCTGTTTTTCATGCGTTTGTCCAATGCGTAGTCTGCGTTTCCACTCGGCTATCACAAGGCTGCTGCCTAATGGGCGCCTGGTCACCTGAAGCACCTAAGTTATGAGGGCGGGTGACTAAAGTTTTGTTCAAGGAGCCCGAGTGGGCACCTAAACATGGAGTTTTCATTTCCATCTGATTTGTCCGATGACTTCAATCTTATATTTACGACTTTCAAGTCTAAATATTCAAGTAACCAGCCAGCAAAAAGAAAACATCCTTGCAATTGTTTTTGCATACTAAGGTTTTATATTTCAAACTATCAAACAAATTGTCATGACTCCATCCAATATACAAGAATATATTTTCTCCAAAGAAGCAGCCAATATAATGTGGCAATGCTGCCTCTAAATCACCTTTAGTTTATACTTATGTCCCAATCCAGGGGAAGGAAAGCACATTTCACCGAGACCAAATTGAACTCCCCCCAAATGCCTTCTTCATTTTTATTTGTTTTCATTTGCAGCTTGCTTTACATAATTTGTACAGTGTATTTTGTTTTGTTAGAATAGAGTTGCAAAACTCAAATACAAATGCAGCAATATAAATTTTTGTAAAAAAGTTGCAGCACTTGCATGGATGCACCAATTATTGAATTTGTTTGAACATAAATGGTATTCTTTCTCAGTCATGACCTGATCACTTTATTTCAAAAATTTGATTGGTATTAGACCATATTAGTGTCATGGAAAATTTCTGACCCCAGACCCCTCCCCTAAATTTCTACAATTTACTCCAACGCCCCCATCTTCCCCAACCTCCCCAACCCCCCGGATTGACCACGGCAAATTTTATCCTGGGCTCCTATTTTTGAAACTAGGAGCCCAAAGGGCTCCTTAATAATTTCCTTAGGTAACAGCCTTATATCACCTCATGGATCCACAGCTACTTTGACAATGTTATGATGAAACTCATGATCAATAACAGGACAGATGCATGAAAAACTGATGTCAATTTGTTAAATACACATGACTGTACAGTAAAATGTTTATTTCTATCCTGTATTCTTTAGGACCTGAAGTTGCACTGGACTGTGACTTCCTTGATATGGGAGTTGTAGAGTCTGGTAAATTTGCGGCGAAAAGTTTCAAGATTACAAACAATGCTGAAGTTCCTGCTGCTTTCCAGGTAGGCATAAGAGTGAACATTTCTCAGGTCTCATTTAAATATATCTAGGTGCACCTATGATTGATTCAACTACTCTGACTGCATATATAATTTTTTTATATAGTAATGTTTAGTCAGCTTTGTAGCCAAGAAGTAGACAGTTTTACTTGAATATACATGTATACTTAGGAGATATAATTTATGTATTTAGTATCACCTAACTGGTGGACTAATGCAAATCCTGTATTTTAATTGGCTACGCTACACAGGACTATTAGTAATAGTCCTTGAATAGCGAAATTGGCGCAATCGAGGGTGACGCTTTCTTTCGTTTTATTCCCAAATAAATATTTCGTCAACTTGCATTTGCTAACTTTATTATTGCCTTTTCTGTCTGACTAGTTGGGTGATACTTAAACAATTAGACCCTTCGCCCTCAAGGGCCACAGGTCAATAGCCCATTCGGCTTTGCCTCATGGGCTATTGACTCATAGCCCTTGCGGGCTACGGGTCTAACTGTTAAATAGTGGGCCTTAGTAGAGGTCAAAAAGAAACAAAATGTGATCAGTGAATTGTAGCAATCAGTTTTTCATGGACTTGATTGTGTTTAAATGTACTTATGCTCTCTTAAAATTTTTCAGTTCATGATTGACTGTAGTCAGAGTGTCTTCAAGCTGGAAACAACATGTGGTTTGCTGCCTGGCAAAGGTTCTCAAACTGTCATTATACGATTCTCTCCAACAAATCCTATTAATTACTACAGGAGACTCACTTGTCTTGTCGAAAATCAGGTCAGTGTCAGACAACTTTTTGATTTTTATTGCAAGTGTTTCCATTTTCATTGCCATTCAGTTGAAATGTGTTTGGACATTTTGTGTTTTCTTTTCAGAATCCATTGTTTGTTGATATGTTTGGGACTTGTCACACAGAACAAGTGAAACCAGGTATGAAAAGTTATTGTTGTTAAGTACTACTTGTGTATAACTGATTAAAAATAGAAATTAGTTACTTAAGACTGACTACAAGAGCTTATAAATAACTCAAAAGACAATACTGCTCAAAAAAAATTGCTATTGCTTTAAAGCAAATATTTTCTAGTGGACCAAAAAGTTAAGTTCAAGCCCTGCATATAATAGTAAGACATAGTTGGACAGCCCTTTCCAATTTACAATGATGAGTAATTATACTGGATAACATGTTTGTCCAGTTTTTTAAAAAACAGCAATTTTACAACAATGATGATAATATAATTTCAGCATTCAGTGTTTTTAATGGTGAATAAAATATTTACCATGGAATATTCATTTATACACCTGTAGCTGTTCTGGAGAAGAAGCATCTGGATAGATATCATACTCATGTCAGACGTGGATTCTCAAAAATTTCACCAGAGGTAAGTTTTCAACTGCAGATTTTATTACTGTTCAGGTGCTTAAAAAGAGGAAAATTAATTTCCTTGTTTTTTATATATATTCTAACCAAAATCCTGTATCATGTGTACTAAAGGCATCTAAGGTTGAGTGTCGATTGATACCCTCAATCAACACTCCAGCGACATCTCGAGCGATACTCAGTCAACACTGGATTGACACATGATTGACCCTAGACAGACACTCAATCAACATTTGATTAACAGTTGGTGATAGTTGGCGGAGTGTCAACTGACTCATGTGTATCGATCAACACTTGATGGGGTGTCTGCAAAAATTAGTCAAATGTACACCTACTGTCGACCGAGATGTCAATTGAGTGTTGACTGAGTATCGACGGAGATGGTGATCAAGTGTTGATAGAGATGTTGATCAAGTGTCGATCAAGAGCTGATTGTATGTATGGATCGACACTTGAGCGCAGATGCCTTTAGTACACATGGTCCAAATCTCCTATTAAGTCATTGACTTGTGTGCCCAATGCCTGAACCCCAAAGTAAAACCTATTAGATACAGTTAATATTAGTTGTCTGTGTTTCATAGCAACTTAATGAAGATCTAAGAGCAAAGAAACTTCAGCTTGATGAGGATGGAGCATTAATGGCATTAGAGGTTTGTATTAATTAACACCACTACGTTTTGATGCAAACATGTCAAGTCATAAAGTTCTAAGCAAGAGTTAGTGACATGCAAACGTGATAAAAATTGTTGTTGACCCAAATTCACTCAAGAAAAGAAGAATATTTAGCTCTAAGTGGGAAAGGACACACCCATTAGTGCAACTCCCATAGGTTGGGTGCTATTTGCCACTATAGAAACGAAAAGAAATCTGTAGTGGCCTGTCAGATCACTACAGGAGACAATATCTTCTTGTCACCAGCCACTGAAAGATGAGATTTGCTCCAGGCTTCTTCTCATTTCTAAAGTGGCAGATTTCTGTGATGAAAGAATGATGCAACACTAAACCTGGTGTTATTGGGCAGCTGTGATGATACAGTTAAACCGTATTATATACAAACACCCTCTTAATAAGGAAGGATGCCTTGTTGTTATGGACACTGACTTTGGTACCTAGTGCTGTGGTATCTTGTTAACAGTGCTGGACTGTTTGAGCAAGATATAAGTATAGTTTGGTCCACAGTGATGCACCTTGCACTGAGTTTGAATGGTGTAAAGGAAATGGAAATGGGTGAGATCCTGCAATTTTTGTTTATTCATTTTCAACTCAAGCCAAGCCAAAGCTTTCCCCTTTGGTCCTCATACAAGCAACTTGTAAGCAACTTGCCGATAATTTGTAAGAAGCTGGTTACATGTATACCTAATAACAACACTTCCTTTTTTCAATTCTCAGAACACTTCATCAGGAGACCTGCTACCTTCGATGTCTCAACTCTCACCCATGGAAGAGTTTTTCTGTCATGCATCAGTAGGAGAAACAGTAAGTAATTTATTCTTGCTATGATAATTATAGATCAGAAAAATTAAAAAATTTACCTGCTGGAAACTCATCCCACTTGCTGTGAATAAATTTGAATTTCTGTTTTGTGATTTTCAGACTGCAGTTGTCCCACATGTTAGTTTAGATATTCACCATGTAGACTTTGGAAAGTTGCTGGATCCTAATGCAGTGGAACAGAAGGTGACAACAGTTAAACAGTTTTTAGACTATCTTTCCCCCAAAAAAATTACTTATGTGATTTGCAGTGGCATTTGTATAAATGATCACTTAGGTTTCATCTACAGACTCAGAAGTAAGAACCACCTTTTACAGCATAATTAACAGTACCACATGAGAGTACTGCTCAATAGCTTTCATTTGAATGGTCACATACTAGGGTTATATCCACAGCATTAGAAGTTAGAACCACCTTGTACAGCATAATAAACAGTACCACATGAATGTACTGCTCAGTAGTTTGAATGGTCACACAGCAGGGTTTCACCTATAGGCTAAATAGTTGGAAACACCTTTGACCAGTATATAAGAAGTTGATGTACCATCATTACCTGTGAAAGAGCCTTTCAATTTGAACTGCATTCGTTGTCAAGTAAGTTTTAGAAGAATGTTAATTTGCTACCTGTACAACATTTGATACAAACAGATGCTGAAAAGAACACAGATGTTTGCTATATTGAGACAATAACTTGGTTCTTTATGTGTTTGTAGACGGTCAACATTACAAATCATACAAAGGGGAAAATTACATGCATGTGGATGAAAGGTTAGTGCGGCATCAGTTTTTCTTATGGTTAGCAGAAATTTTCATGTGACCTAGAGCTCTATTCAGGCCAAGAGAGATCTTTAAAGTCCTAGACAATATTTGATTTTTTCATCAGGCTTGGTAACTAAATATAGTCTCAGCCTTACTTAATTTGCATTGCCTTACAGATACAAAAGGAATATTTTCTGTTTCTCCTGAGGAATGTGACATTCTTCCCTTAAAAACTGCTTCATTTAGAGTGACATTTAGACCTGTAAGTACTAACTTATCATTGTACCTCTAAACATGTTACTTGAAAATGTCGATTGCAATAATTATTTGCATTTTCATTTTATTCTAGAATGCTGGAAATCAGTTTTTCAGTGCTGACCTGGAATGCTATGCATTTTACAAGGTAATTAAAAGGTGTCATTGCATTAAAAAAAATTAAAAAATAAATAAATTAAATGCAAATGCCTTTGCTGTTTTAACTGTAAGTTCAAGCATTTCTGCCAGGTTGAATTCTGTTTAGTAAGATGCCCTAGATGTGACAAGTAGGCCCCACAAGAGTTTCTTCCTTGATCTTCTTATGGTGATGTTTAACTATTTGTTTATTTTCTACCTTGTCATAGAGTATGAGAGATTATCGACTTGTCGAGGACACGACTCTTTGTCCTCCTTGGTGTCTTTCACTCAGTGCTACAGGTTTGTGAACCACTTACCATTGCTTGTTTAGCAAATGCACAGGAATAACTGATTCCAAACATAACATTGCTTGTTGCTGTCAATTTGTTGTCATTTGTATCACAAAGCATTTTATTTTTTGCTGAATGTTATTTTTCAGGACATACATTTGCACTCGGTACTGAAACATTTATTCCTAGAAGTCAGTGGGATGTCAAGCACTTGGTAAGAAACGTTCCTCCTCCAGCCTCTCCTCGCATGTTAATAACCCTATGTAACTTAAACATGTTCTGTTAATTTAACAGGTCTTTCCTGCTGTCACAGTGGATGGTGTGTCATATAGAACCCTGTTGCTAAGCAACACTGGGCAAAATCCAATCCATTTTGCATTTGACTACCACCCATTAGGGTAAGAATGAGAATAATTCTGATTCTTGTTCTTGTTTCTGAATAAACAAGCAGAGTTTAAATGAAATCGTCTCACTATATTAAAGTAGTTGCTTAAAAGCTTATACTAACTGTAAGAATATTTATTTCTGTTGGCAGAGAGTTTATCTGCAGACCAAGGACAGGCCTACTCACTGACAAATACCAGGTTCTTAAATTTTTTGGAGATGGTGAAGTAGTGTCTTTTGTACAAGACAAATAATCATAGTTTTATTGGAGTTCATTCCAGGAACATTTCAGAATTATTTTTCACACTCTTATCATGGCTTGTTGTTGTTGCTGTTGTTATGAGATTCATTAACTGCAAGTTTTCCTATCCCATTGTTAAATATTTTTTGATTTGTGAATCTTGTGCTTACACCACAATGGAGATTGAAATCTTAATTTATTTATCATTATTTATTTTTGTACAGCTGATTGTTTTCAAAATGACTCCCTCTGAGGCAAAGACTTTTAAACATACTGTCAAGTGCAAGCTTAATGATGCTGATAAATTTACCCAGGTATAGAAACTCAAAGTTCTTTTTTTTAATCAACAAGAATATTGATGCTCAGAACATGATGGAATAAGCATACATAACTCAAGCTGTCAATTAGGCTAGATATAATTATTAATTATCATTAAATTGTACTTAACACTCTGAACATTTTACTGTAAGTGTAAGAAAATCTCTTGTATTTTACTCAGGAAATCAGCCTTGTTGGATCAGCAGAGATGCCATCACTTAAACTTAGTAATCAGGTATTTATCTTTTTCACTGATTCTGAGGCCTTCATTTCAGCAATCATTTTCAAAATAACTCATGGAATAGATCTCCTTAAAGGTCTGGAGATTCATCAACGCTTAGAAATGTATACATTTACATCTAGTTAGAGAATTTATAATTAAATTTTGTATCCCAGTAACTGGGTCACCATTTCTAGAAATGTTTTGACAAGTAATATTCTTATTTTCTTTTCATGAACAGGGAACTGTTTATTTCAAACCGACCTGTTTGGGAACAGCATCTCCGAGGTCATTTGAACTCAAGAACACTTGCAGGATTCCATTAAGGTATGCCTCCCATGACCCTTCTTGTTTGTATTTTTTTCTCTCTCTTTCAATTTTCGAAGCTGAGAAAAATGTGTGGCTTGTAGATGTTCTGTGGGTGAGGGGCCATTCCATTTCCATTTGGTTAAGACTGATAATCCCTTAAAAATAATTATTATAGTGGTAACAAGTTTTACTGCCTGAACAGGTTTTTGTGGAAGATTCCTGGCCCACAAGTTAAAACTCTGAGTATTTACCCCTCGGAGGGAGTCATACTACCTAATGAAACTCAGGTGAGGTTGTTACAATAGCTGGTCAGAGGTTATTTTTAATTACATTCTGCAAGCTTTTTGAGAGTTCTTCCAGTATCCCTAGTGATTGAGTGTTGGTGACTGAGTGTTAGTTATAAACTGGTTCAACAGTCCTGGCTAATCAGTCTACTCATGACATCTTCTATCAGTTATTGTCAGGTAATTTGGTTCTTTGCTAAGATTTGTCTTTTAATAGTTGCCTTTTCCTCTCCTAGTCACACACATTCCACTTTAGTCCTCATGAAGAAGACAAATATGTCATCAAGACAAAACTTACTGTCAAAGGATTGCAAGTAGATGACCAACAGCTGTAAGGAACAGTCTACTTCTCTTCAACAATGTTTTTCCCTCAACTGTTTGGTTGTTTGTGGATAATAACACAAAATGTCTGTGTAGCTTTTGACTGTATATATAAATATATGGTCCATAGTCTTACCTGGACATATTGCCACTCCTTGAGTAGAATGCTAACTAGTATTTCCCAGCCTGTTATTTAAGAAATATAACAATTTGCATTATACTTTTACACATATTTATTTGGAAAGGCACTAGTATGGGAAATGCCAATATCAGATGCTCTCTTTCTGGAAAATGCAGCACCAAAGTTCTTCCACAGCAATGCTGTGAATTTATTGTTTTTAAATTTGTGAACTAAGGTTCAAAATGCCTTGATTTTGGGGGCTCGCAAATTTTGAAGTCCAGGCAGTTTAGACAGAAGGATAACCCATGAACTCAAACAAAACTGCTAGTGCTTCTTTATAGTTGCTGTTAATTACTGTGCCTTTCAGTGGCATGCCAACTCTCAACAATTAATTCCATTTTATCCTACCAACAATTATCTTTGCTGACTTCTCAGCTTGTTTGTCTTAAATCTTGTGTAGGGCACCAGAAGAAAAGACATATTTAGTAAGAGTTATTGGTGAGGGATCTGTCGGGGAGATAGTGGTAAGTAATTAAGTCAGTGATTGTTTGCCAAGGTCAACTTTTTTGAATAAAATAATTAGGTTTCGTGTATTTGACTTAAGATTTTTTCTTGCTTCATTAGTGCACAGAGGAGGCTGTGGATTTTGGTGATATTATTGTGGGAAGCTCTGCTTCCCGTGAGTTGTTAATTCACAACAACAGTGACTGCAGTCTACACTACAACTTACTTATTGACCAGGAGATATCAGGACCTTATGATGATGAACAGTCTGCAAGAGATGTACTGGGTAAGCAGCTAGTACACCAAAGAAAGAGCTTCTCATAGCTTTCTGTTGATTTGAATGAAGGAAACACACAAGGGTTTTGAATGGTTACACTCTAGAATTTCATCCAGAGGTGAATTTTAAGAGCATAATTTAAACAGTGTCATAGGAACATACACCTAAAACTCAATACTGGCAAATAAAAGGAAATTCATAATAATTATTATTTTTTATCTTTATGACTTGTGAGGGAATACATTAACATTATAATTGTTATGACATCTCTTGTAGCTTTGGAAATAAATAACCAGAATGGAATAATTCCAGCAAGAACGTCTCAGAAGATTACAGCAACTGCTTATCCGTCACGTCGAGTCTGCTACAAGTTCAAACTCAGTTATGAGCTTTTCTCGATGTTTGGTATGTTACTTAATATAACATCGCATTCAGAAAATACATATTTGAACCTGGCCACACTGGCCACCCTGAGACAAAATTTAAGTGGCCACTGTAAAGAGGTGGCCTGTGTGAGAGTTGAATGTATCGATCAGCACTTGAGACAACACCCCTTCATTGAAGAGATGTGGCTCTTATAGCAGGGTAGCTGTAAATTGAGACTCTGCTGTATTTGATGCAGGTACTTTGACATTGGCCCTTTCTGGCACTACCTGCAAATTACAGCTTTATCTACAGTGCTTCGATTTGTTTATAGGAGAGCCTGGGTGGAAAGATTCATGTCATGGACATATTTTTCCTCCTATAGATGATGGTAAACCGTTCTTAACATGCCCCAAGAGACAACTAGTTGATCTGCAGTGTCAAGGAGTGTATCCAACTCTTTCTGTAACTGATGCTCGCTGCCTGGGGAGTGGTAAAGGATACAGTAAAATACAAATATGGACCCTCTTTTCCCTTGACAGGTCAGATATAATCAAACACTTAGCTAGAGAAGTTTTAAATTGGCTGTCACAAGCTATAGTGTTTGCTTTGACAGGTCAGATGTAATCAAACACTTAGCTAAAGAAGTGTTAAGTTGGCTGTCACAAGCCATCAGTGTTTGCTTTGACAGGTCAGATATAATCAAACACTTAGCTAGAGAAGTTTTAAGTTAACTGTCACAAGCTATAGTGTTTGCCTTGACAGGTCAGATATAATCAAACACTTAGCTAGAGAAGTTTTAAGTTGGCTGTCACAAGCTATAGTGTTTGCTTTCACAGGTCAGATGTAATCAAACACTTAGCTAAAGAAGTGTTAAGTTGGCTGTCACAAGCCATCAGTGTTTGCTTTGACAGGTCAGATATAATCAAACACTTAGCTAGAGAAGTTTTGAGTTAACTGTCACAAGCTATAGTGTTTGCCTTGACAGGTCAGATGTAATCAAACACTTAGCTAAAGAAGTTTTAAGTTGGCTGTCACAAGCTATAGTGCTTGCTTTGACAGGTCAGATGTAATCAAGCACTTAGCTAAAGAAGCTTTAAGTTGGCTGTCACAAGCTGTAGTGTTTGCTTTGTAAATAATATGTCACCAATCAGTCAAAAATGTAGGTTAACTAGGCACATCATGTCATTTTTAAATTCTGAAACAACTAGTCGTTGTGGGTCAACCTACATCGTAGATAATGAATGTAACAATAGTAAATTCCACAGTAAAATTAAGTCTCGTTCTTACTTTGTAGCCTGAATGAATGCCTGGAGTCCGATCCATCTCCGTCAGAACTCCTTTATGCTGCAGTCACTCGACACAGGTCGGTAACTAATTGTTATAAATCACTGGTGTACACTACATTTTATAAAATTCAAATCACTTCTGTGGAGATTTTTGTGATGTCTAAATCATGCTGGCAACAGACAGCTGGGGACCATTATCCTGATTATGAGGTCTTGATATTTGTATTCAATTTTCACAGCACAAGGCGCCGAGTCCCTGTCAACACAAGAGCCATAATGGACTTTAACTTTGGAGCAGCTCCTCTGGGCGATGACTCATGTGTGGTTCATCTGAACCTACAGAACACAGGATCAGTTCCTGCTGAATGGTAAGTACATCATCACTATTCTTCATCTGCTATCACTATGTAGGGCTGTCATTACGTTTTGAGTCACCTCCTGGTACCTTGATCTTCACGTCCATAACCAACTTGTTTCTTCGAGGGTGTGTTGTATCAACAGCAGGCAAGTTCACCTAGAGCATCAAGGGTTCATCAAGCATACTCAGGTGTAACAGGTTTTTCAAGTTACGCCCCTCAATGCATATGATGGCCCAATCCACAATGAACTCAATTAAGGTATACTCATCTTATAACTCACCCATGGTCGAACTTATACTAAAATGTAAAGTTATATGTGATCCTCTATTACATTTTAGGAAATAGTAAAATAACTGCTCATGTTTGCCGCATTGCACAGGGCTTTCTTGTATCCGAGTGATCTGCAGCTTGAATTGGAGTATTGGACTGAGACAGGAGAGTATGATGAAGATGAACTTCATGAGGTAAGAAATGCAGGTTGGGTAGGAAGGGGTCTGGGCACTAACTGACCTGTGTTTGTTTTTCATCATTCTTTAGATGCAGGTCATGGACAATAAACTATTCAACATTGAACCCAGAAGAGGGAAGCTGTTACCAGGAGAGTGTCGCACTGTTACTCTAACTTACAGGTGACCGAGGACTCAGCTTGTACTGTACCTCTTAGAAAGCAAAAGTGTTTTGATTTTTTCACTGCACAACGTACACAACGCAAATACAAAGTATAACTCTTAACTCTAGTGTCTATAGCATCAGGGAGAAAGGACTCGGTCGTTTGAAGCAGGATGAACCAATCCACGTTCAGCATAAACTGTAAATTCTCAGCACCAGTACATTGTTAATAACAATGGATCATCCAAGGTGACATGTATCTGTTGCATGAATCGACTAAGTATTGCTGCCCTGCCTAGCTGCTATTTCTGCATAAGTGACTTTGCAAGATCCCGCAAACAGCGGTTTGCAAGTTTCAGCAAAGAAGGAAAATTTGCAGTGGAAGACGTGACCCGTTACCCCTGTCGTTTTGGTCAGGTTATATATTGCCAAGTGTCATTTTGTGCTCTGAAATGTAGAGGAACACTGTAAAAGTAATTTGTCTCACTCAAGCAAACGAGAGAAAAGCTCTGGGGCAGGCTCAAACTTGAGTGTGCCAATCTGGAGTCCAGTAAGCTAAATTAGCTCGCCATTGATTGTACTTATCCATGTTACTTTCTACTCATTCGTTACTGTTTAATATACACTTGAATTGCCAGCCACCTGTTCACTGGTACCAACAGACTTCCAATCTTGTTCAAGGTCATGAGAGGAAGAGAAATCCTGGTATGATATGTCTCGCATAGGGTGGTGTCTTAGTAAACAGAGGTAGCACTTAAATTAGCCTGTTTTCTACCTTTTAGAGGTCTTCACCTGAGCGGGTTGTAAACTATAGAGAGACCGAGCTTTGCACTTATGATGGTCAACCACAGAGTATTAAGCTATAATACTAAGATTATCTTAAGTTGTGGTTTGTGGGTGTTCTCTGGCCAGGTCCAGCGAAAATAGAAACTGCAATGATTGTAGTTCGGATTTTTCTTTTCACTTGAACTAGCGAATGACGTTGTACAACAACATCAATTTCCCTCTTAACTAAAACATGAAACCAGCAATGCCTGCTAACCATACATCTCCACAAAATTAACAAAATTATGTTTAAGCACTTATACTTGAAAACATTGTACTTTTAATAACGTTTAAGCTTTTTTTTGAACAGGGTGAAAGAATGTGTAGTTTTACAGGGTATAAAGTGTATAGCGTGTCACACATTAAAACAGTTAAGAATTTTTTCATTGACCATAGCGTTGTGTTTTACTTGTTAATGTGGTTGTTCTTTTTTACCACAGTTGAATTTCACTGGCGTGACTGTGGACCCAGACAGTTTCTATGTACACTTTGCCAACACACGGCACCTATTTGAGCCTGTCCCTGTGGGAGGGACCTCACCACCAGTACAAGTGTATGAGCTCTACAATGGAGGAGCCAGAGTTGTTAAGTACGAGCTGGATATGGAACCACTGGCACAGGTCCAAGCTGTAAGCATGCTTATTTCACTATTGTGTTTTTGAGTGTGTAATTAGCAGCATTTACCTGCAATGTGCCAGATACAAAGAACATTTATTGCTTGCTGACCATATCGTGCCATTGCCTTATTGTCCAAGAAAATACTTACTTTAGGAAAGATGATGATGAACTAAATAAAGGTCGTTAAGGAGGCTACGTTTCCAAATCATTTCAAAATTATTTTTCTGCTGTTCGTTGCTCATAACCTGCATTCCCACTACGTTATATCAAAATCGTGAGGCTATAGGCTTGTCGTTTCAGTATCCGTCAGGCAGAAATATTGTCACCTAGCCGGTTGAATAGAATTGTCTGGTAGGAATTTTGCTAGAAAAAACAGGCCTACACACATCTGAAGTATAGACACCTTACAATGTTTCTTTACCATACACTAATAAGTGTATTAGTGCAAAATATTTTCCTTTAGTTCTTAATATGTTCCTGTTATTTTAATGTCATCTCTGCAGCAAAACTATGGCTGTCGCATCTTTGAATGTCTGAATCCATCAGGAGAGATCCCCCCTGGATGTGCTGCTTTGATCTACTGGCAATTTTCTCCACTTGAAGCAAGAACTTACATGGTCAGTTGCGCTTAATTATCTTCACTTCTTTTTTAAATGTTAATGATGGCCAATCAGGTTGATAAGGATTTAATTGAAGGAAGATATGCTGGCAAGAGACCTGTGGTCTTAGACAAGACTAGCTACAGCAGTACCCCCTGGTTATTTCATGCTAAACTAAAATGAAGCACTTGTCTGATGTGTTTCCCGGCTTTTAACCTGGTGACTTTCTTGTTGACTCTCAGGTAGATGTTCCAGTCCGTATCATTGGCGGGGAGACAGTGCTGGTCACATTCACTGGAGTAGGATATGATCAGCGTATCATGGGAGATACGCTTCCTGTCAAGGATGTGGGAAGCACCGCAGTGCCTGATAAACAGATAGTGCAGGTGCCTAAACAGGTTAGTGCCTGAACAGGTTAGTGCCTGAACAGGTTAGTGAACAGGTTAGTGTCAGCTTTTTGACAAGTAAGCATTTAATCACAAGTCCTTGCACTTAGCAGTGAAATGTGCTTTACTGCTACCACTAAGAAAAGTTTGGATTTAATACTGGACTTATCTGTGATAGTTTTCGTTCCCTGTCCATACAAAAACTACAGTTAGTTTGGGAGGGCCAGAAGATGTCAAAAGCAAATTGCTCTAAATTGCTGCTTCTTTGATACTGGAAAAGCTGAGGAAACCAACTCGGTAGCGAGTGCCTAAGTTTAAGGTTTGGCCACAATTTGCAACTGCATAGAAGACCATTTAGCAAAGCTTTTGTGTACAACTGATTAGAAAGTATCAAAAGTAGTATATGATGGAAGCAAAGATGAAGAACATAACATCATACCAGCTTCGTTAAATTAAAGAAACAATTTGAAATGTTTGGTATACACAAATTAGATCGAGATCTGCTTGTTTGCTTGCTTTTGTGACACGTACAGCATCTTGGGTTTGAACAGGTAACAATATTCAAGCTGATACCAAGTTGAATAAAACAGCATAATAATGCTAGGTTGCTTATTTTTCAGTTGTCCTACTTGTCAGTGGAATGCATTCCATTTGGTAACGTTCCTTTGTATACAATGTCTCGACGTATGTTCTTTTTGACGAATTCTTCAAAAGATCACATTATATCCTTCAGATGGATCTTAGAGGGATCTGCCATGGAACAGGTTTCTTTAGTTTTTGTCACACTTTCATAACAAGTAGATGTGTTATCTTTTCAATCAAATCCTGAATAGCTGTGTGGGTTTTTAAAACTGATATACTGTATGTCATTGACCTCTAAAGGTATCAAAATATTTATGAAAATGACCCAAACATTTAAGAGGACTTCAAGAAATTCTAGTTACATGATGCTGGGAATACTTTTTTTTGTCTTTTAGCTGACTTGCCGTTGACTTTATTTTAGGTGATAATGATTGAGCCAGATCACGGCTTCCTCAAACCAAAGCAAAATGTGCTGCTCAAGGTTGGTCAAATGATATTTATAAACTGAATATTTTCTACAAACCGGTTTCTGCTCTGACTTGCTGTGATTCTTTTCTAGGTTTCGTTCTTTTCCTGTGGTGCGCCTTCACTTTATGACATGGACATAATATGCGAGGTACTTCAGTAGTGATATTTATTTTTAGTTTTACAAAGTGAAATACCATCTTCGCATGCTCAGCTTAAAGGAGCTCAGTCACGGTATTTTGAGTTATTTTGGCCACGCACAAATTTACCTTTAAATTGAAGGAAACCTGAAAATAGTAGTTTATCAAGATAGAAAAACATCCAAGAGATAATAATAAACCATAAAGGAACAAGGATGGAGAAGGATGGAAAAGATTAACACGGATTGCAAACGATGAACTAGAAAAATTTAGCCTAAACTTTTAAGATGCGGGAACTTTGACGTAGCTCCTTTGAATTAACTCGTTACTCTTTACTGCAGGCTCAGCTGACGTGTTTTTTCTTGCAGATTGTTGATGAAACGGAGATGGCAGAGTATAACCAGCGTCTTATAGACTGGACTAACATGAAGGAGGAAAAACAATACACCTTTACAATAACAGAAGATGATTTGAAAAGACCTCAGTCAGGACCGCATCTTAAATCCATCAGCCATACAAGTCGAGGCAAGTCTCAATCTGAAGGAGACTTGAGGAAGTATCGAGCTCTGCCTCCAATAGGATCACCCAGGGAAACAAAAAGAAAAAAGAGCAGCAGATCATCTCGCCCAGAGACTCCGCCACAACCCGTGCCTCCAGAATCATTCCTGCTTCATCTGGGAATCACAGCTAGGACACATGCGATAGGAGAGTTTTATGGCAGCTTCCCAGCAGCCGTGAACAGATTTTTGATCGACCAGTGAGTAGTCCCATTTAAACCAAAAGTATAATAAATGCTGTTACTGTTTTAAAGCACTTTTCTGTATATAAGATTAGCTGCAGTGTGCCGTAAAAACTGGGACGTTATGGAACAGTTTTACTTGAGTTGGTCAGGCTTTAAGACCTGATTCTTCTGTTTTACTGGTTGTTTCAATAGACGACGTCCCGTGTAACATGTTGCTTTACAATTTGCAGGCGTTACGTGTTGTCTCGAGGGACTGATGACCAAGAGAAAGAGGAACTGTCAGCCTTAGTCTCCTGTGCGCGACCGGAAATGACGATCATTCAGGATGTGCTGTCTGTGATTTTAAGGTAACTGTCTTCATCCTTTCATCATTTTAATTGGGAGGACGAGGGTACTGTGACGGACACACGGAACAAACGAAAATAAAGCTGAAAACAAGACATTGGGCATAAGCTAATGGAAATTTCTTCCCTTATGTAGTACTCTTGTTCATGGCATCTCTGACAGTTGACAAGGGCTTTTTATCTCCTATTTTACTAATTATATACTCAGGATAAACAAGCGGATAAGGAAGGTGGAAAGTGATGTTATAGTGAGTGTGTTATACAAATAATAATGCTACACATTAGACTTGTTCTGTTTGTGTTAATACAGGGGTCTGCTTGATGATGACAATTTCTATCAAAGAATGTCCGAGATAGACCAGGAGCCTGTACCCTACTTTAGACAACTGTACGAAACGCAGTACACAAGTAGCCCCAGGCCTTCCTCTGCCAGTAGTCAAAGTAGTGACCAGTCTCGTCCTGGTGAGGAGTTTGGTGGCGAACTGGAACAGCTGCCTGGTAGCAAACAGGTAAAAAATGAAAAACAACACCACACTCTGAATGAGAAAACAATGAGTGTCGCGGACCAAATTCTGGTAGTGGTTTGTAAGAGCGACAATAAGTAAAAAGAAAATGTTCGTCGCTATGAAAGAATACCTTTTCTGCCTTCATTCATGTGCTTACTGGAACAATAAAATAATTTAATTACATTGTTCCAGAAAATATCCATTACTCCTCCCCCACCAGAAAATGAACCCCCCCCCCCCTCCCACTCCCCCAAAAAATGTTGTTTAAGCTCACTCTTGAAAGCCCGTGTAGCTGTTAACTCTATTTGTGTTACACAGCAAACTGGCAGTGATCACAGTCGTGAGGCTGGAGCAGCAGAAGAAAGAGTCGTGAGTAGGACACGTCAGATAATACAGCGCACGTCTGAATCATCACTCTCCCTAGCAGCTGACAGATTGATGGACACAGACGGTGATGCGGAAACACTGACAGCACAGAGACAAACAGTGCGCAGGTTTGTGCAATAAACGCTCCAAACAACGTGAATTTTCACCTTTTAATGTCTAAACCCTGTACAGACAATTTAAAAAGGTTTACAGTATTTTCCTCGGTTTGGCGCATTTAAATTTCAAGTTCTCCCTCATTTTTAGATTGTTGAGAAGTGTCTTAATGTTCTTCCAAATTGTGCAATCTAATTCTTTTTACTTTTACCCTTGTCATTGCAAGACTACAGTTCGCGTTAAATTCCTTCAGGAATTTTACGTTCTTGTTCGCGTTTTGCCCTTGAATGATCTCGTATAGAAGTCTTCTTGAAGTTTTCGAGTTGCACGTGTACTTCTGTGCTGGGTATGGCTTTGAGCCAGTGTACAGTGTGCAAGAATGAGCTAGGGGCTGGAGTTTCTTTGGCTTAGCTGCACAACCGTCTGCTAGGGCATTCTCCCATTTCCCATGCCTTATTTGCTGATCTGTAGTTTATCACATTATCTCTTTTAGATTGCCTGAGTTTGAGTCACTGGTGGAGTCCATTCTTGAAAATTCACTTCTGAACTTGCTGACTGAAGCGAATCATGGGGAGGTGAACCTGACATCACGGACAAGAGTGATAGCCTTGCCGCCCAATAGAGCAGCACACAAGTCAATAAGATAGCGTAAAATAACGGTCATATTGCACGGGAAGCTTGTAAATAATAAATTATTTTTCCTGCATCAGAAAATGAGGCAACCTCGGAACAAGAAAGAGCTCCATATTCAAAATACTTAAGACAGTATCAAAAAACACCTTTTTAAAATGTATGGTGAAAGATGTATCAATGTTGTGTTTTACATTAATTTTGGTCTGTACAGAGTATTTTATATCTTAAAGCTATTGTTCACGGTTTTGTGTAGATGGAATCTGAATCTGAGTTTTCCTATCTTAACCTTCAAACCTTTGAATGTTACATGAATGTATAATAAAAGTTTGACGCTCCTAGACATGTTCTCTTTGTTTGATTAAATTTCAAGTTATTAATGTGTAACTGTAGTACACTACCCTAGGTGACCCCAGCTAACCCAATAACACACCTAATGCTAATCACTGGCTAATATTTAGCTCTTATTAACCGAGCAGGTGGTAGTACACACAACCAAGATCAAGATTCTCCCATACAGACCGACTAAGCTCGGTTAATAAGATGTCTATTATATGGCAAACAAGAACAATTTAATTCATTTAATGAAACTGGTTTGTACTGACATTTTGCTCGCAAACCGTGATGAGCTCGATTTAATTCTGCTGAAGTTTGCTCATCCTCTTTACTTTTTTTTTCTCATCAGGCTTTTTGGCACTTCCATAAATAAATATTGTCAGAAGAAAATAGTAAATGATTTTGCATTTTATTTTGCAACTTTTTCATGCAAAACATTACCAGTCTAGATGGGAAAATGTAGACCGTTTTGACTTTCAATATTGATTTATGCCAATCAAATTTGTGAATTTGGTAGTTCCCAGTCCTTGTGAGACAGAGCCATACAATAAAGGATTAGAATAAATTTTGAAATCTGGTTTGGAACTTTTCAGTGAGGTTTGTCATTATATTTTAAGTCTTTTGGCTTTAATGTGACTGTCAGTACACAAAACCTTTTGTAGTGAAAGTGCTTTTACACACTTTGAGCAAAATGTCCATGAAACTCTGGTTGTCAAAACCAAGAAAATACTAACATCTCAAACATCAAATATCAACAAAATCAATAAAAACTATTTTAAAAGATCAACATCGTCTTGATTAGGAAAAACCTCATTAGGATTATTTCAATTTCGTCACACATTTACACCATATGTGACTAAAACATAATAAATAGGCCTACTATGTATGTGAAAGGAAATGCAAAACAAAGTTGAAATTTAAACTTAAATGACTTTTAATAGCTGGTATACGATTGATTGACCCTGAGTGACGCAAGCTTATGGTTTAATGTTGCATTGACTGATGATAGCAGTCACGATTCTTGATGCTGACCAAAAGCAGCCTCTGGGGACAAGAATGTCACATAGCCAGCAGCCTTTCAAATTTACTAAAATAAAAGAAAGTGTTAACTTATGTAAATAGGTCAACTCCAATAGGATTGGTATGGGACATCAACATGGCTGCCATGATGTTGTGAAAACACTCTACAGTAAGAGCAGTGATAACAGATGAATTCCTCTCACAGCTACCGCTCATTATTATTGTAAAAGGCACAAGAACACGAAAAGTCTCATCCACAAAGGCTCATAATAAAACTGATTGATAAAACAAATTATTAGACAAGCTTGGCCTTGTAACAAGAAGAAAGAGTAAACTACAGTCCATTGACAATTAATTATTTTAACACTAAGTTAATTAAAAGTTCAGTTTTTTCTTTCATATGCTAATTGTCTCATTGGTAATTAAAATTACATCTACGTGAGCCACTAAAAGCAAAGAGGTACTATAAAATTAAAGGTTCCTGACTTCAACTGTTTCATAATTAACAATGATATAGGAGAACCTTTGTTCACAACAATTGCCTTGTTAGTATAAAATTTTGATTGTACCTGTGGCCAATGTGCCAGATGGAAACAATGAACTCAGCAAAGATTCGCCTTTGCCAGTCACTTTGTCTCTGTTCCATGATATTTAAACAAATATTTCTGTGTAAGATACATCCTCATTCTCACTGTACAATAAATACATTATTCTGACTGAAAATGCAAATACTGTCCAAAATACTTACTGACCTTTTGGCATTAAAATAATTTTCTTCACACAACCAGAAAACTATATGTACTAAATAAAGAGAGTTTTTACTATTGGAATAGATAACATCACAATAAATACCATCAGAATATATAAACTTCATATGTGAAATTAAAAAATTGAAAGTCTGTGAGCATTAAAATTCTTTGATTCTGATGCGAGATGAACAAGCTGCAAACCCTACCACTAATGAAACTGTTCATGCTTTTTGTGTACAGATCATAATTACAGTGGACCCCACCTTACGACCACCCCGTTGATACGACCACCTCGTTATTACGGCCACTTTATTCTGGCCCAAAAAAAAGTTCAGTCAGTCATTTTCTTATTTAAAGAACCCCTTTAATACGACCACCCCGTTAATGCGACCAATTTTTCATGGCCCAAAGGTGGTCGTACTAACAGGGTTCCACTGTATTATACTTGCTTGTGTGGATTTGTGTCACCATTTTGTTTTGCTTTTCTTCAGAAATAGCACGATAAAGATTAATCTAACTAAGAATATTTTGATCTAACCGTTTTAAGAATATTAAGTGTTAAAATCTACAACTTGGACTGAAACAGTACATTCCTGGTGTCTGTAATTTTCACTCCCATTCTGTTCTTCATGACTTTCTCAACTGCATTACAGATGTGTTCCAGATACCAGAATGAAACTCGCTTGTGCACAGGAAGATACAACACATGATCTATCAAGTATTTTGAATTGTGCGGAAACAGAATGTCATCTTTCTCCTTGCTAAAGGCATTGTTTGTACCAGTTGTGCTGACGGGTGGAGAGCACACAAACTCTGCAGATGTTGGCATTTCATTTGGTACATTTCTTGATGTGGGTGCTGTTTTGCTTGCTGTACTGCCAGCTGAGGAGGACATTCCCACAGCAGCACCAACTTCTGTTTGAGACAACAAACTAGAATAAATAGGTTTCCCCGCCTTGATTTCTTGCCTTGTCTTGGATCCATCTGCTTGATCTGCCTCACTCTGCTTTGTTCTAAAAACAGTGGAAAGTTGTGTTGCTCCTTTGTATGCCTCTACACCTTCTTTTTCCAGTGCTTTCACAACTTCATCTGGATTGTCCTGTAACAAGGAAATATGATTATTAACACATAAGGCTTTAAAAGTAAATCACACACACTAATCTGTGGTTTATTGCCTCAATAAGCCACCTGTGAAAAATGAGAAGATATTGTAGATAATGTTGATTTACAAGTTCTCCAAGTGTCATTCTATCACTGTCATTAATTATCATGGCTATTTGCCAATACTCACCACAACCAATGGAAACAACCAATAACTCTTGATGTCTGCTTTTTTGCCAGGAACAAACACATTGCTTGGAAGATTGCTGCTTACAAAATCTCCTTTCAACTTGATGGTGCGAAAGTCTTTGGTGCTCACTCTTCTCAGCCGGTACAGCATGAACTTCAGCAGCATGGCACATGGTTGATACTGAAGTTTATTGATGGTTACACCACCAGGAAATGCACGCAGGAGAGAAATGAAATACTCTTTATATCTAAATCCCAAGAGATGAAAAGAATTTATAAACAGCCAGTTCAACAGAGAATTATTAAATCCAGCCATCATGAGCAAAGAGTAACAAGTTAGCTTCCTGAAGTAGGTCCATTGACTCTGAACAGGAAACTCTTCCAACTTGGCTCTCATTTTCTTTAAAATTTCAGGGTTTTTAACTCGAACCATTGCCCCACCCAAAGATGTATAGTACTTAATTGATCCAAAACTGAAAAATGTCAGGTCTGAGAGTTTGTGGCCTTTCCTTTTCAAACCTTGAAATGACTCAGCACAATCTTCTAATACATAAAGCCCATGCGAATGTGCCACCTGGAACACTTTGTCCAAATTAATCCATTTGCCGTACAAGTGGGCTGCCACAATAGCAACAGTTTTGTCCGTCACGGCAAGTTCAACAAGTTCAGGTTTGGGTGCCAGTGTGTCGAGATCCAGATCAACTGGGACAACCTTTAGTCCATGACTCTCAACCACAGACACCATGTCTGGAATATTAATTGCTGTGAAAATTACTTCTGAGCCAACAGGAAAGTCCATGACAGTTAGGAAGACATCCAAAGCAGTCCTTATGGAAAAAGTAGCTAGCCATTGTTCAGATCCACCAAACAATGTCTCAAGTTTGCTTTGAAGTCGTTTCCGTTCTTGAGAAGTGTTATGGGTAGTTGAATACCTGAAGGCAGTTAGAATGTCTTTCCATGTTGCATCTAAATTAATGCAAAAAAAAAAGATCATTAACAGGTGTATGTCCCCCCCTCGCCACCCCCTACCCCTATCCTAGACTAGGGACTATTACATTTGTTCTGGGCTTACTGTGCAGGTGCTTAGAAATGCTGTCAAACATGAACATTAAAATTGCCACACTTCAATAATCATGACCTCTCTACTTCCCTTGCCTTTGTTTGACCCTGCACATTAAAATTATACAGGAACCATCACAGATGCACTTGCAGATTATCACTATGATAGCACCCATAGCAATAAACCTGGAGGATTGTACTGAAATGGAGTCAACATCTACTTTATTGACTGATGAAACAAAATACTGCATAATATAAATAATATATAGTTCAATCCAGTAAGACTGCCTTGTTATATTTTATTGGAGAATTTTGGTGTATCATTCATCCAGGCAGATAATCTGTCAACACGAATTATACAGCTAGATAATATAAATCATTTAGGGAATGAGCTATGAGATGAGCTGTGTGTCTGTTTGACCATTCATTTAAGGATAAACATGGGCAAACAGACAGATCATCCATTCAGACAGATTATCCACGTTCAGCTCATTTCAACAAACTAGGCAGACAGTTAATCGTCACCAAAAATCCAACTGTTTACCCATAATAATTATCTATACCCAGATTGCCCTCTGAAAATGCTTGAAATGTTTGTCCCACTCACAGATCTTAGTATGATTTTTCACAGACAGCCAGTAAAGCATAACAGGTGACAGGTGCCCAAAGGGCCAAGCCAACATAGGGAGGTCCAGGTTGCCAAAGATGCAGTTTCATGCATTTTGAAGGGGGGGCGGGGGGGGGGGGGGTGCAAAGTGTTGTATTTAAGCACTTGATTTCACTTGATTGCAAAACAGGCGTAATATGGTCATATTTGTGGCTCAAAGTTAGTAACCTAGCTGCTGGTCATGTTTGCGGCTCAATGTTAGTAACCTAGCTACTGTGTGCAAATTTTAAATTTTAATTCTTCTTTTCAGCCAGCTGAATTCCGCCAGCTGCCAGCTTCTATTGAGAACCCCGCCCACTCATAAGGCTTTAGTTACTGCTTCAACAAAATATTAGATATGAACTCAAGGTAACACAATATTGAGCAACATGCAATCTGTTCTCACAGGTTCTGAACTAAGAGGCAAATAGGTATAAATTTCATGACTGATCTACGGATCATCCCTTTATAAAGTACCGAAGGTTAGCGTAGCATTTTCGCAACTTCCTTCTATTGTTCTAACACTGTGTCCAACAATGTTCAACTAAAATCTGGACACATTTGAAAATCGTTGCCACAGATATTCATAGAATAGATTTTAAAACACAATTGTTGATCATTCCATCGAAGCTTATATTGTATGTAAGCTTAATTTTTTTTTTTTTCAAGCAAAAAAAGACGCGTGATGACACTGCTCAATAGACAGAGCAAAATAATTCAACTTTTTATACCACCTGTTTATCCTGTGTTTGTACAGAAGGACAGTATGTTACCATCTTTGAGAACGACTCGCGGCTATTCCAATTGGGAGACCACTGCTACCAATTATGATTTTACTGTTTCACTTTCCATGCGAATATATAGCCCGTAGACAACGATGAAAGTATGTGGAATGAAACTATGTAAGTTTACTGAGTTGGTAAATTTCAATTCCACGAGAGTCGATATTGTTTGGCGATCGTTTGTACAACCGCTCGTGAAACATCGAAGTGAAACAACATAACACGAAATAAACTACTTACCAATGAAAAGACATGCATATTTTTCGGGTAAAATTGCCATTGAAACCTTTCCACTAAGCTTCGAGTTGCGGAAAGCTACCAAGTTGAAGTTTCCAACAACCAGGAACGGACGCGAACTCAGGTCTAGGACGATGGTCTGGGTACAAGCGACGCAAGGTGTGTCACAAGTTGGTTCCCAGGGTTTCGCTTCTCAAGAACGTGAAAAAGCCTGGTTAGGACTTTGCGATTCCAAATCCTCGTACGTTCTTATCCAAGATCACTTGGGTCATCCCTATGAATTCTTGACCAGAGTAGATTCATTG
>NW_028301542.1:12500-15000 GCF_042242905.1 Orbicella faveolata | reverse complement strand
TTAGGGTTAGGGTTAGGGTTAGGGTTAGGGTTAGGGTTAGGGTTAGGGTTAGGGTTAGGGTTAGGGTTAGGGTTAGGGTTAGGGTTAGGGTTAGGGTTAGGGTTAGGGTTAGGGTTAGGGTTAGGGTTAGGGTTAGGGTTAGGGTTAGGGTTAGGGTTAGGGTTAGGGTTAGGGTTAGGGTTAGGGTTAGGGTTAGGGTTAGGGTTAGGGTTAGGGTTAGGGTTAGGGTTAGGGTTAGGGTTAGGGTTAGGGTTAGGGTTAGGGTTAGGGTTAGGGTTAGGGTTAGGGTTAGGGTTAGGGTTAGGGTTAGGGTTAGGGTTAGGGTTAGGGTTAGGGTTAGGGTTAGGGTTAGGGTTAGGGTTAGGGTTAGGGTTAGGGTTAGGGTTAGGGTTAGGGTTAGGGTTAGGGTTAGGGTTAGGGTTAGGGTTAGGGTTAGGGTTAGGGTTAGGGTTAGGGTTAGGGTTAGGGTTAGGGTTAGGGTTAGGGTTAGGGTTAGGGTTAGGGTTAGGGTTAGGGTTAGGGTTAGGGTTAGGGTTAGGGTTAGGGTTAGGGTTAGGGTTAGGGTTAGGGTTAGGGTTAGGGTTAGGGTTAGGGTTAGGGTTAGGGTTAGGGTTAGGGTTAGGGTTAGGGTTAGGGTTAGGGTTAGGGTTAGGGTTAGGGTTAGGGTTAGGGTTAGGGTTAGGGTTAGGGTTAGGGTTAGGGTTAGGGTTAGGGTTAGGGTTAGGGTTAGGGTTAGGGTTAGGGTTAGGGTTAGGGTTAGGGTTAGGGTTAGGGTTAGGGTTAGGGTTAGGGTTAGGGTTAGGGTTAGGGTTAGGGTTAGGGTTAGGGTTAGGGTTAGGGTTAGGGTTAGGGTTAGGGTTAGGGTTAGGGTTAGGGTTAGGGTTAGGGTTAGGGTTAGGGTTAGGGTTAGGGTTAGGGTTAGGGTTAGGGTTAGGGTTAGGGTTAGGGTTAGGGTTAGGGTTCGGGTTAGGGTTAGGGTTAGGGTTAGGGTTAGGGTTAGGGTTAGGGTTAGGGTTAGGGTTAGGGTTAGGGTTAGGGTTAGGGTTAGGGTTAGGGTTAGGGTTAGGGTTAGGGTTAGGGTTAGGGTTAGGGTTAGGGTTAGGGTTAGGGTTAGGGTTAGGGTTAGGGTTAGGGTTAGGGTTAGGGTTAGGGTTAGGGTTAGGGTTAGGGTTAGGGTTAGGGTTAGGGTTAGGGTTAGGGTTAGGGTTAGGGTTAGGGTTAGGGTTAGGGTTAGGGTTAGGGTTAGGGTTAGGGTTAGGGTTAGGGTTAGGGTTAGGGTTAGGGTTAGGGTTAGGGTTAGGGTTAGGGTTAGGGTTAGGGTTAGGGTTAGGGTTAGGGTTAGGGTTAGGGTTAGGGTTAGGGTTAGGGTTAGGGTTAGGGTTAGGGTTAGGGTTAGGGTTAGGGTTAGGGTTAGGGTTAGGGTTAGGGTTAGGGTTAGGGTTAGGGTTAGGGTTAGGGTTAGGGTTAGGGTTAGGGTTAGGGTTAGGGTTAGGGTTAGGGTTAGGGTTAGGGTTAGGGTTAGGGTTAGGGTTAGGGTTAGGGTTAGGGTTAGGGTTAGGGTTAGGGTTAGGGTTAGGGTTAGGGTTAGGGTTAGGGTTAGGGTTAGGGTTAGGGTTAGGGTTAGGGTTAGGGTTAGGGTTAGGGTTAGGGTTAGGGTTAGGGTTAGGGTTAGGGTTAGGTTAGGGTTAGGGTTAGGGTTAGGGTTAGGGTTAGGGTTAGGGTTAGGGTTAGGGTTAGGGTTAGGGTTAGGGTTAGGGTTAGGGTTAGGGTTAGGGTTAGGGTTAGGGTTAGGGTTAGGGTTAGGGTTAGGGTTAGGGTTAGGGTTAGGGTTAGGGTTAGGGTTAGGGTTAGGGTTAGGGTTAGGGTTAGGGTTAGGGTTAGGGTTAGGGTTAGGGTTAGGGTTAGGGTTAGGGTTAGGGTTAGGGTTAGGGTTAGGGTTAGGGTTAGGGTTAGGGTTAGGGTTAGGGTTAGGGTTAGGGTTAGGGTTAGGGTTAGGGTTAGGGTTAGGGTTAGGGTTAGGGTTAGGGTTAGGGTTAGGGTTAGGGTTAGGGTTAGGGTTAGGGTTAGGGTTAGGGTTAGGGTTAGGGTTAGGGTTAGGGTTAGGGTTAGGGTTAGGGTTAGGGTTAGGGTTAGGGTTAGGGTTAGGGTTAGGGTTAGGGTTAGGGTTAGGGTTAGGGTTAGGGTTAGGGTTAGGGTTAGGGTTAGGGTTAGGGTTAGGGTTAGGGTTAGGGTTAGGGTTAGGGTTAGGGTTAGGGTTAGGGTTAGGGTTAGGGTTAGGGTTAGGGTTAGGGTTAGGGTTAGGGTTAGGGTTAGGGTTAGGGTTAGGGTTAGGGTTAGGGTTAGGGTTAGGGTTAGGGTTAGGGTTAGGGTTAGGGTTAGGGTTAGGGTTAGGGTTAGGGTTAGGGTTAGGGTTAGGGTTAGGGTTAGGGTTAGGGTTAGGGTTAGGGTTAGGGTTAGGGTTAGGGTTAGGGTTAGGGTTAGGGTTAGGGTTAGGGTTAGG